>NC_143396.1:13450099-13606349 GCF_052110815.1 Crocodylus siamensis | reverse complement strand
AGACACAAAGCCGCGGAGCCTTACCTGAGCTGCCAGTGCTTTCCGACGCACTCCTGGATGGCTTGGGCTGACTCTGTTTGCTGCTTGTCCGTACAGTGACCGAGGGAGGAGGAACACTGCTGCTGCTGTCCCCACGAATAGTGGAGAGATCCTGCATACTAAAGCTCCTCAGTCTCTCAGAAAGGGCTCCCTGCCCCTGGGTAAACAAGGATGCAAACAAGACAAGAGAAGTTAGATTCCCCAGCAGGATGGACTTTGTAAGCCCCATCCTCCCGGCAAGAGGAGGGGAGGCAGCAAGAGGAATGTCCCGAAAGGTAACCTAGAAAGGCAGGGAAATGGGTTGCTTAAACTTTTGCTTTTTCTGTTTGCTTTGCTTTTAGAGTAAGTAGATGGGGACCTTTGTTGGAGAACTTCCTGGATGATCAAAGGAGTGTGCAGGGAGCTTAGAAAAAATTACATTTGTGATTACTCAAGGGGTCTGATTCTAATCCTGCATATGCCAAAGTGCATTAGGAGTAATGCCACTGCTGTCAATGGAGTGACACTGGCATAAAACTGGGCTGAAAACTGAATAAAGCAAGTGGCATCAATCCTGATAGCATCTCTTTAGCATGCAAGCTTACACTGGAATAGTAAAGAATAGTGTAGCCATTCAAAAGGGGCCTTTACTTAAGCTTTCCCTTTACCAACAAAGAAGATAAAAGGCTCAAAATGCTAGTGCAGAAGACAACAGCAGATGCATAAGGCTAACTTGCAAGCTTTCTACATTTCTAGATTTAATATAACGTTTTTAAGTAGTGTACACACACACACACACACACACAAACACACACTGTTCTTCAGTTATTACTTACCCCTTTGGTGACAACTACACTGTTACCCTTGCACGTTGAAGAATGGTGTAGCTTTATTTATTTATTTTTGAATATGGAAATCAATCTTTCTTTGTGATAAGAAAGCATCATCACGCAACATTTCCTATGGCATCAGCCTGACGTCTGCCACACTGGCCCACAGGACAGAAAGTCTTGCAGTACACAATCCATCTCACATATCCACATCTACCAACTCACCAGCCTGCCGCACAGATTCTTTAGACACAGAGAACTGGAAAACTGAACCCACTATCCCACAAAGTGCTTGGCAAACAAACTCCCTGGAAACAGTTGCATCTGGGATTGAAACTGGACCAGACACTGGATGCTCAGACCTGATGTCACAGTGTGATGACTCAAATGGCTCCATAGGCAGTTGCTAGATAAGTGGTCCCCAAACTTTCCATCCTGAAGCCTCTTCATAAGAGAAAAAAGCTTTCAGGGAGCCACATCAGCCTCTTCAATCCTCTAGGCAGCTACTTTGTGGTTGTCACAACATTTCATTGGAGGCAATGTGACCAAAGATGCTAAGTGGGCTGAATCGTAGCCTGGAACGCTGGTAAGGAACATCTTGGTGGGCATGCTTTGCTGTAAACAGTTTCAAAGTAGGACATCTAGATGTGTTTTTTGCCAATAGCTGGCTGCATCTAAAAAGACAGATTGAGGCTCTGAGAAAGCTGGGGGAGAAAGGGTAGTCCCAGTGAGGACAGTGAAAAGCAAGCAAGGGTTTGAACAAGGACAGGGGGAACTGCAGTGCACAATTTGGAGCTGAGTGGCCTGCTCTGCTGTTTGGGACATTGGCACTTTGACCTACGCTGCTTTGAAGAGGAAAACACCCCCCTTCCTGGGAACTGGGCAGAAATGGGGCTCTCTAGGAAGAGTGGCACTTCTACTGATCACTGGGGTAACCAGGGACAAAGGAGAGCCAGGTCTCAAAGCAAAGAGGCTTGCCCCTTGTGAAGCCACACCAGGGCTGGCTTCAGGGAGTCCTTCAGGAGAGGAAGACCAGACAAGACTTCTTGGGGAGTCCCAAGGCAGAGCTTTCCTTGAAAGATACGATCCCCGACAGGCGCTCTGAAGGAGTGCTCAGCAACCTACAGCATGGGAAGCAATATTCTACATCAATGAAAAGAAAATATTGCACTACACTGATTTCTCTAATGTCATCTAGTCCCAGCTACTGAAGAAGAGGAATCACTGGCTTCATTTTTTTAGTCTACTGCATCTTTACGCTTCCAAGAACTTTCTCTGTGTGTGTGCAGAGTTCAACATTTTTTTTCAGACTTGCTACAGAGTTAGGAAGGAGACTCACACACATACTGCTCTCTTCCCTGGAGATCTTATTCTTGCAATATCTTATTTGCCATGTTCAAGAATAATGAGATACTTCAAATGGGGTAGATGCTTTGTTCCTTGCATATTGGCCCAAGTCTTTTGATTAAAATGTTTTCTTCTGCTGATTTTTATACTTTCTGGTGGCCTCTCTTAAGCAAACCTTCTATTAAAATCTGATCTCTCCTACCTCTCTTTCCTGCCGCACACAGGACCAAATGCTTTTACCTTACTCCTGCTGTGCTTCCTTTCTCTGTGCCATTCTCAGGGCTTGTCTTCACTGCAGCAATTAGCTTGCCTTACTCCACGCAAAACAGCCTTGTGAGAGCAGAATAAGAGCAAGCACACTGCAAAGCACTCCAGCTACAGAGAGTCACTGGATTAGCCCCTGAGCTGTGCTTGTAACAGGGCTTCCTGCATCCCTAATGCATCACTAGCTCAAACATCAGCAGCACTTAAGATTCAGCCCAAGGCCTCACTGACAGGTCAGCAAGTGCAAGATTATAAGGCACCACCTTTGTATGTGACCTAAGATTTCTGTGTGCAGACAGGAGTGGATTTAGGGACAACACTCACATAATACCTCCTGCTATCACTGCAGGAAGATAAGCTCAGGGATAGCGTTGTTAAGTCTAGAATCAAGGAGGCATACTATTGTATTTTCAGCGCAGCCTGTATATGTACATATAAATCAATGACCTCACAGACTCCTGTGACATAACATGTCACATCTCATTGTGTCAATTATACTTTTATATAATTGTTTTAAGTGCAATGCAGACTGTGCTGGGTTCCCCAACTTTCTCAAGAATAAAATATGTTTTGTTCCTTTTACAATAAGCAATAAAAGAAAGAAACTGCAGTATTATTCATCAACAACCAGGCTGACTTGCACCAAGGTCTAGTGGATAGCCATGGAGCAATGCTCACCACAAGCTCGCTGGCAAAATATAACATCCCTTGGCTTCCATGAAAAAGTTACTCCTAAAATATCAGGCCAACTCTTATAAATAATCACTGCCCCGTTCACTTCATTTGAGCTGTGGCAACTGGCATCACCTGAGGGTTCGGCTCACTGTTTTCCATCATGCTTTTTCCCACTTTTCAAGTGCGTCTTCATTCTTTGCAAGACAATATTTGGCTTTCCAGTGCTCTCTAGGCCAGATCCCCACTATCTTTACAGTTCACTGACAGCGCTTTGACCTGAGCCCAACTAGCAACATGACACAATTCTGCTGAAATCTAAATTGGGGGTTTCGAACTGAAATGAGAAGCCTGCTTCCAAAACGGGGAGAAATGTTACTGCTGATCCAATGTGTAACTGTTCACAAATAGGAAGGAACACCTGCTTTCATATGCAGAGCCAATACTGCAGGGTTTTGCACAGCTGTAGTTATATTTGTAGTAATCAAGTCTGTTAACCTGAAATATTCAGGCTTCTCATATAGCATAGATATGTATTAAGGGGGCCAAAATAGTTGTTTATTATTAAAATAGTTGTGTAATAGCTTTTATTACACCACAGCCAGCAGAGTTTAGAACAAGCTCCCAGGCTTGGGACTGGCTCAAAAAAAATCATGTGAGGAGTCAAGGAGATTGTTTTTTGTTGCTCTCTACTATTCGCATGTCCTTATCTTTACACAGGTTATGGGCATTTCAATACAGCGCAGGCAGAGATAATCACAAGGTCCAGACTCTAAGGCAGGGGCAGGCAACTATTTGAGGCGGAGGGCTGCTTACTGAGTTTGGGCAGGGCTGCATGACAGGCAGCCAGGGGCAGATAAATATTAATTTTCCAAAAGTTTTAGGGGCCCTGCAGGCCAGATAGACCGGCCTGGCAGGCCGCATCCAGCCCACAGGCCACATTTTGCCCACCCCTGCTAAGGGTAGGTGACATCTGCACTGCGGTCTATAAGCAGACATACATGAGCCATCTTTAATTTAGCTGGGTTTGGAGCAGACGGCAGTCAACCCTTGACAGCCTGGGGTTCAGAGTGTGCTGCATAAGCCTGCTTGAGACCTTGGTAATTGTGCTGTTAGGGTTTCACTGCTATGATACCTGAGCTACCCAGTTTAAAGCTAGCTTAAATATGTCTGCACAAGCTGAAGTCCCACCTCATAGCAGAATGAATGTAAACCATAAGCCCCTGCAACTAATAAAGCTTCTTTAGGTTGTTACAAAAAAAGGAGACTAGCACAGACAGGCAGTGCGCTATTTGGCTGTAAAAGCTGTAAAAGTTACGAGATGCTCTGCATGTTAAGTTTCTCTTTAAATACCATATTCACTTCTCCCCAAAAATTATCATGTCTTAAGCAGGAAAGCTGATTTTCCGCACCAGAATAGAAGCATGGAGATGCTACCCCGGCTGCCGCTTTTCTCCCTTTTCTCTGAGGTGGCCAGCAGCTGGGGAAAGCCCATTATCAGTGTCAGTGCCCATGGCTGAGAGGGTGAACAGTACCTTTTGCCCGAGTAGGCAAGGGAGAGCAAGTCTGTTGGAAAGTAGTCTCCTGCTCCATGGGTCATCTTTTGGCCCCGACTCCGAAAAAAAATCTTTTTTTCTCCATTCTATCTTCCCAAAACAAGTTTGTGTCTTATTTGGGAGGCATGTGGTATGTGAGAAAAATCACAGTACTAATATCTGCAGAATTGAACATCCAGGGTCCTGGACACAACAGGCTAATACTGGCCAAAGTAAAGCCAAAACCAGTACTGACTTCGAGGGACTGTAAGTGTTGATGATAGCTGCGGCATGCATTTTGAATGCCTCTGCCAGAAACACACAGCCATTTCTTTAATATGGCTATTGATTTTTAAAACTATATATTTTTAATGACCTTTTAGTCAATTTTAAAAGAAACTGCACTTAAGCCATTCATATGAGGAAAGGTAATGCATATGGGTCCTCTGTGTTTAAAACACTTTAAAAAAAGATATGATCTTATACCTGGTGTAGACAAGACCCATTCAATGTGCTTTAATTACAAATGAATAGTAGGTTTTAGATGTTATTACACCTCTTATTTAAACTTGGGAATTTCAAAGCATCTCAGAGCATTATTTAAGCTTCTGAACATCTCCCTATAGCCTAAGGAGATATTATTAAAGCCATTTTACAGAGGAGGGAGCACAAGTATGGAGTGGTGTAGTGACTTGGACAAGGTAAAAGAAAGGAAGCACTGAAGAGCAAGGATACCTCACCTTCTTCCTTGGGAGACTTAAAATAGCCTGGTTTAAAACCTATGAAGATCAAGTTGTACAAATGAACATGCTGAGGGAATGCAAAAAGGCTAGCTCTCCTTCCGAAAGTCGCACATCAAGGGTACTACTGAGACACAAAGGCTGAGGAAGGATTTGAGCCCGCGAAGTCCATAGGACTTTGGCCTTTGACTTCAGTGGGGGCAGCTCTAAGACTCCCCACACAAGAATCAAAATGCTCAGTCGGGACAGGTGACAAGGGACTGATCTGCAGTGACTGCATCTTAGCAGTAATGTATTAGCAGACAATAAAACACCAAGCCATGCCCACTGCATTTCCAGCATCACACCCAACTGAATTCATGCTCCTTCTCGCTCTCCTTTCACCCAACCCTGGCTCATCAGTCCCATACACAGTATGAGAAACATCTGTACACATACCATGGGCCCAACACTAGACATTTACAGGAGTCGTGCTTACGAGCAGTACCGACGGTACCAACTGGGCTAAGCCTAACATGCTGATACACCCAGCAGTAAATATTTACAGAATCAGGGTGCTTGTAGCTGAGTGGGGATACTGCTCCGACACGCTGTAATTACAGCACATCGGAGCAAACTCAATTAATCGCAAACAACAAATTAATTGAGTCTGCTGGATCGTGCTAATCAGCGCGCTCCAACAACCTCTGCATCTCATGTATTCAGTGTCCCCATGCTTCAAAATGGTGGTGGGAGCATTTTAACTAAAGCTTGTCGAACAAGCTTTAAAGTGCTTCTGCCACCATTTTAAAGTGTGAGATGCTGAATACACGAGACAAGATGCGACGCTGAGGGGGCTTTAATTAGAGCAGCTTGCGGAGCCGCTCTAATTAAACCTGCCTCCCCAATACACATGTAAAGATGCCCTCAGGTTCCAGATCTACAGCCATGAGCTACATTCAAGCCCTATTTATGTAAGTGCCCCTAAATGACAGTGGAGTCGCACAAATGTGAATAAAAGCAAAACTCGTCCCTTAATCATTAACAGGACTTCACAATTAAAAGCAAACACAACTTGACCAACAGCAGCAACAAACAGAAGTTAGTTTGATCTTCCCATACAAAACCACCCTGGCTGACTGATGGATTTTTATCTAATATCAGCAAAGGACTCTTAAGATATCTGACTCTTCAGATAAAAGACTGCAAAAGACTCCATTTTTATACTCAGTTTTAGGATCAAGTAAGCAAAAGCCACTTGCTATAAACTGAGTTGACATCTGCCATCCATCTCAGCTAGGCATCTTTGCCATGTGTTTGCTATTCCTGGGTTGGGCTCCTTAGGTTGGATGGTTAGGTCTAGTCTCACTGAGCATCACTGGTTAGTCTGGAGGTTAGTATAAACATTCAACAGGTTACCTGCCCTTCTTTCTGGTCCAAATACAAGAGTAAATGAAGGAGCTGAGACACCTAGCAAGGGGAAAAAAAAGCCATTTTGGCAATACACATATAAGCTTGAAAATAAAATATGTATGGTGCAAAATGTACTTAAGCCTGGACCCGTGTGTGAGAGCACGAGTTTCCTGGGGACTCATTCACACTTCACTGACAGATGAAGAAGGATGGGAAAAGATGGGTAGCGAGAGGGATGAGCAGCGAAGCCCAGCCGGGCCTATGACATGTCACTTAACTCCTCCATGCCTCAGTTTCCTCAGGAGGAAAACAGTATTTACCCGCCTATGTTGCCTTAATCAGTGTTTGTGAAGTGCTTTGAAGCTCAAAAGCAGAGAGATTGTTTAGCCTGGAGAAGAAAAGTCGGAAAGGGGATCTAACTGCAATCTTTAAGTACAAAAATGGCTGTTATAAGAAGCCTGGCAATCTACTGTTCTCTATGTCCATTATGGACAAGGAATAGTGAATGGCCATACATTGTGACAAGGGAGGGTTTGGTTGGATAATTAGGAAGGACTTTCTGATGATGGGGGTGACCAAGCCCTGAAAAGGGTTTCCTAAAGGGATTGTGGAAATTTCATCACTGGAAGGTTTTAAGGTCAATGCTGGTCCATAATACATGCCTGGGATGGGTTAGGCAGGGGTAATACTCCTTGGGGCAGAGAGCTGGACTAGATAATCTCCTAGAAAGCACCATCATGAAAACATGCCCCAGGGTACATCCAGTGTCACTCTCAGGCTCAGGTGTGCTCGCAATAACACCGGTGCCCACAGCCACTCTAATGGCAGCTACATGACATTTTTTTCATTCCCTGTCTCATACAGGGCAGGGTGTGTTTCCCACAGCGCGGCTCCCTATCGCTGTCCAACAAGATGTAGACCTGCCCTGCCACTTTTCATACTGGATAGATGTTTCTTTTCGTGTGAACTTCCAGTGTCCCATCTCATTTCTAATCCATGTGCAGAATTCCCACTGGTGTTAAATGGGTGCTGAGTGCTGTGAGATTTGCTCCCAGTTTAGAAAGTTTTAATTGAGGGTCATGTGATGATGAGTGGGGCTTTGGCAGCCACCTTAGTCCTAGCAGTCGGAAGCCAGTGTGAGAAGTAGCACTTCACTAAACCCGTGGCAAGGAGGTGGTATTTGTATGCAGAAAGGTATCACCAGACATACAATGTTAGAAACTGCACCCAGGACCGTATGCTCTAAAACAGAGGCCTCTTTCACTTGACTTAACAGAACCATCCTTGTATGATTTCTGGAAACAGGGCATTATAAGGCAACACAAACACAAACACACATACCATGCATTTTAGCTTCTGACATTTAAACATCCAGTTATGGAGAAACACTTGCTTTTGCCTCATTTCCACACCTTCCCTGCAACAACTGCAGAGCTTAGGAAATGAATTGTGAGGACAATTATACAGGACACAAAGGAAAAATTAGCTCATGTGCATGTGACGATGACTGTCGACAACATCCACCTATTTTGTTTGTGCAGTCTACTTGTCCCAGGGACTCTACGCTGTTGCCTGAAGCCTTCACTGATCTAATCTCTCCATATGCGCTGGAGGTTCTGCTCTCCTGCACACACATTTTATGTCATCTGTATGTTTAAGCAGGGCTGGATCGATATCAAAGAAACATTCAATAGAAGGAGAAACAATGACTCAGCCCTCCCCAGGCATGTTGCTGAACAGTGTCTGGGGTTTTCCTTGGTCAAAATGGTCTTTGGACATCCTAAACATCAGTGAATACTAATATTTGAGCATGAGAGATGCATCACACTATGACCCAGGAGCACCTAGTTGGAGGAACATCATCATAGGCTGTGCATTATACTGATTTTGAAGAGATTATTTTATTGGACCAGCTATTGAGGTGAGATAAAGTCAGGCAAGCTTTCAAATGCAAAATATTCTTCTTCAGGCCTGACCACAACCTTTGGACCATCACAGCTACAACTCTTGCACTACCACTGCTTTTTAAGGAAGTTGTACACCAGCCTCTTTGGTAGTATCATACACCCAGACCAATATTTTCAAGTAACCACTGACTTTGGGTGTCCTGTCTGAGACACCGTAAAGGCGCCTGCTTGCAGGGGACAGGCCCTCAGCACTTCCTAGAGATCTGAAAATCCTTTATGTTCTCCCAAATCAGATACCTCCAAGCACTAGTCACATTTGCAAATCTTGGCCATACCGGCTAGGGTCATGATATGGCCTTTACACAGATGTTTGTGCTAAGCAGCACAAACAGAGACACCCGAGGTGGCAGACAATTAAAAACTGTGGACGCTACCCCCAACAAGATGGCCCTGTTCACTTTCTCAAACCCTTGGCCCCCCTGTAGTTCCTCCTTCCCTGCACTACTCTACTCTTCATGCAGTGTGCATGCAGGCCCTGAAGGTTTCCATTGGCAAACGAGGCTGAGCAAGAATTCCGCTTGTTGGGATCTGCTTCCACATCCTTAAAGGTATTTAGTAGGGCTGTGCAAAACAGCAGGTTCACTTCAACTTCCATTTTGACGTTTCCATGGAAGAGTGTTTCGTTTTGAGTTTTGTTTTGTTCCATTTTGTCAAAATGGTTTCGCTGTTTCGATGCTGTTTCAAGGTTTCGCCCATAGGCAATAATGGGGAAGCATGAAACAGCCTATAACTTTGTCATTTTCTGTCTAATTTTGATGAAACTTGCAGGGATGGTACCCCCTTCTAAGGGAATCAAGCCTGCTAAGTTTCAAGGAGATCAGTACAGGGGTTTCTAGAAAACTGCACCTCAGGCTGCTGACAAGCAGGAGCCAGGGAGCAGGAGCAACATCCTGTGATCCGGCAGGCAGATAAGGAGGGTCCACACCCCCAGGAGGAGTCCGGCAGAGCCCCTGAAGCCCTCCCGGGGGTGCAGGCAGGCCTCCAATCTGCCTGTCAGACCACAGGACGCTGCTCCTGCCGCCCAGGACCCAGTGCTGGGGAACTAAGCCTGGTCGGGGGAAGCAGCTCCTCCAGCCGGGAGGAGGTCCCAGCTCCCCGCAGCACCTGAGGAACTCAGTCGGGCAAGGAGAAACACCACCAGGCTCGGTTCACAGCCCGGTGGAGCTCAGCCTGGTGGTGGGAGGCACCAGCTCTGCCCACCTTCTCCCGCTGGGCTGATCTCGATGGGGCTGGCAGAGCCGATTGGAGCGCAGGCCGGCGGTAGGAGGCAGGCAGAGCCAGTGCTGTGCTCCAATGGCGCTGTGCGCCAGTCCCAGAGTGCAGCTCAGCGGCAGGAGGCAGGGAGAGCCACGGCTCCCCGCTGGGCTGAGCCACGTGGGGCTGCAGCCCTGGCTCTCCCCTGTCTCCCACCACCTGGCTGGCTGCTTCAAAATTCAAAACATTTTGAAACGTTTCGAAGCCCTTCATTTAGTTTTAATTTTGCTGTTTCAAGCTTGAAACAAGTTGAAACAGCATCGAAACGAAACAACTGGCAAAATTTCCCAGGGCCCTAGTATTTAGGCACCTAACTGCCACTGAGCTAGGTACTCTGAGCCATGATGCCTTTGCTGGGTACCTGAGAGGAGAAAGTTCATTGTAGACAGAGGACAAACTGGACCAAGCATGTATCCTAGATCAGGGACTGACTGTCTTTTCCTAAAGCCTAATCCAAAGCTCAGGAAGGCCTAGGGTCTCATTTCATTGAATTCATTGGTCTCCAGGACAGGACCTAAATGTTCTTAGGGAGATATGTACAGACTCAATTCCAAATTCTTTGATTTGCATGACTGGTGCCTTCAGCGGATAGCTGGAATTATTGCTCGCTTTGGCAGGATTACAACTCATATTCTCACATGCATGAAAGGCTCCTGAACCATTTCTCAGACATATTTCACACAAATGGGCTTTTCATTAAAGCTGGTCATGCATGGCTGCTTTCTCCCCTTTGGGTTTTTATTCCAGGATATTGTGACCACAGCAAGCAGCTCTCTGCACCACACTCCCCATTCACTACCAACATCTGAATTGCAGCAGCTCCTAATACACCGATTCTGCTAGGGGCTGTGCAACCAGTAGGCTGATGGGCCCAACCCAAAAGAGATTGGAGTCTCTGAGGCTAAACCAGAGACAGAGACAACCTACCGTAAATGCTTGGGTGGTGACACAACCTCCTAGCTGCCTGGTCCTTTCTATGTCTTCCCAAACAGTAATGATGAGGGAGACAGGAGTGACCACAAGAGCTGCCTTCCAGGTGGGCAGGGGCTGACTGCAAGATGAATTTTTTGATCTCTAGCACAGGGATGGTTTATCCAATGGCGGTAGAAAGTGGCACATGGAGTGCTGGTCTCAAAAAGCAGGAGCTTGAAAGAGTGAATACATAGGGAGCCACATGTAGAGGTGGTGCTGGGATGGTTGGGGCATTGGGCCAGGAGGGATGGAGGGGCAGAGCTGGTGCAGCAGGTACTGGGCAGGTCAGGGCAGTGAGGGAGGGATCTGGCACCTGTGTTTGGGGGTTAGCTGTCATTGCAGTCAAGCCATCAGGAACTTGCCCCCATATTTGTCCCAGTTTCTTCACATTGATAATCCAGTTCTCTTACCCAAGCCTTGCTGCTGCCACTTTAGTGCCCAGGCTGGGCCTCATTTCCAGCCCCACTGCTCATCTGAGCCTCAAGTTCCCCCATAACAAGAGCTTGCCCAGCCAAGCAGGGCCCCCACCCTGCCTTGCTGCTCCAGCTCCTGCTAAAAGGGGAGATGAGAAGGAGAGAACAGGAGTCCTTTGCTCCTGGGGGCTGGCTCCTATCCTCCAGGAACACTTTTTTTCCTTCCTCTGTCATGGTGCTGTGGGAGTGGAGGGTGCTTGAAGCCTTGGCTTTGTGGAGGGCAATGGGCTGAAATCAAAGTTGCAAATTTAGACTGCAAATTTATTTCATCATCAACTCACCGAGCCACAAAGCATTAACAAGCCTGAAGGCACAATGTGTGTCAGGCTGTCTGATTGCTGATAGGCTTATGGTGCCTCAAATGGGACTGTGCTCTGGGACTGGAATACTGCCCCATGGGGGCAGGACCAGCACTAGGCTTGGGGCGCTGGCAAGAGAGCACCTGGCTGACACTGTCTCCGCTGAGAGATCATCGTTCTGGAGCAGGTAAGCAGAGGCAGGGTGGCAAAGAGTGCTGGAAGCCCCAAGAGGCCCTCAGCCTGCCTTGCAAGTGGCCCATCTTCTCCGCTTGTCTGGGCACAACTGTTGGTTTTTATAACATAAATGGTGTCCCGTTAGCCACAAGCACAGGCCCCATACCAGACACCTAGCAAAGGCCAGTGGGGGAGCTACAGTAGTGAGACAGGATGTATATGGAGCATCTGCTGTACAGATGTGTACAAGACAATCTGCATACAAGGCAAAAGGTTACAGGTGGCTACAGACAGGTGGGAGTGCAAGGAGTCACGCTGTACATATGAGCTAGTGCACCAGAGACAAAGAAAAGCCCAGGGCCAGGCATTTCCCCAGATGTCCAAGTACTTACCATATTCCTTCAAAGAGATTTGCTTTTTTAAACCAAATATTTCTTCTACAATTGGCCTACATTTTTAACTCAAGTGAAAAACAAAAGTAGAATAATACCACAGAGGTATCGCAGAGGCTGTGTGTTTATAAATGTGTCTAAAGTTAATGTTTTATTTGTTTCTTAAACTGAGACCTGGAAAATGTGGGAATGGCTCCTTAAATTCAAAGGAATATGTTAGATCTGAGACCACTTGAGCCGGCCGCATGTGGCAGAGGACAGTAGGAGCTACGCTGATTTAAACTAGCAGAAGAGGAGCCAATCTTTAATATCATGGTAGTGGATTTTTTTGGCCTGTTACTCAAGATGAAGCAGGCAACAAGACAGTTCCTTGCTTTCTCTTCTGGTAAGGCCCTCTGGGAGCTGCAGGGACTTCCTACTTCTGAGTATCAGGCTGCATCTCTGCAGTCTAATACGGATTTAGGAACCTGACTTTATCCTAGGGGCTTTAATATGAGTATGTTAAAGATGCTTTCCCTGCCTATGCTAGCTTGTTAATGTACTAGCCATTAGCTAGCATAGAAATCCAAGCACAGAAACACCCGGTGTGAGTACTGGAGTGGGTAAATGAAATAGGAAGTAGGGAACTTCCTAAGCACAGTCACTAGTGACTAGTGTGTAATGGATTTCTCCTGAATGGCACTGCTCTGAGTCCACATTTTTAGCTCTATAATATTCAAGTAATTACAATTTGCCATACCCCTACAATGGTGGACAGGTATTATACCAGCTTATCATCTGAATATGGCAAAGTGAGGGAATGACTTGTCAAAGGTTATGCACCAAATCAGCAGTGGAACCCAGGAGTCCTGACTCACTCTGTGTCAGAGCCAGAAACAGAAGAGAGCCATAGCCCTGCTTCAAGATGCCGTAATTCAGTACAACAGATCATCAAACCATTGTCCTAAGACAGGACGTAGATAAAGCTCACCAGTTATACGTACATAGTCTGGCCTAAAACATTATCACTACACTGGGCTCTGAAGTGCATCATGTGGCAATGGCAGAGAATCTTAGGCAAGGCTGCTTTCTTCTCATGTTGAACAAGGAGCTTCACTGGATGCAGAAGAGAAGGACGAACCCCAAACTACTCTTCCCTCCTCTATTTCTCTGCATACCTTTTTTTTTCTTATAGCCCTTCCTAGCTGCCCTCCTGTCTGGCTTCTTGTCCTCCTGGCTCTAGCTAAGTTGGCCATCTATCTGACCAGGATGGAGGCTCCAGCTGGGAGGACCTGCAGTGATTGTCTTCTTGTCCCTCACTTGCACACATTTCCCGGCAGAGTTTCACTGGGTGGCATCCACTGGTTACTTCGATTTGTTTAAGGGCCAGTAGGCAGTGGCTGGTGTGCTCTGCTCAGTGTTCCCCCCTGGCGCGCTTGCTATTAACCTTTGACCTGCACTCCTACCTCTGTTCTCACATTTTTTGTCCCACAAAATCTGTTGTTGCGTCTCTAGAAGCCTAATTAAGGCTAAAGTTTTCCTAGTGGGCCTAGGCCTACTGGCTTCCTCCTGCTCTGCAGATCTTCACAAGGTGGACAGTAAGCAGTTTTCTGCTCCTTTGCTCAGGGCCGGGAGGGAGAGGTGGGACACAAAGGCTTTGAGCCACCTTTGTACTTCCATAATCTGGGGCTGCTTATTCCCATGTGTAAATCAGAGCAGCCTCAGGGCTGTTCTAAATTGCACGCTGCTTCCTCTGCAGACACCAGATGGTATACATCGTCCAACTACAAGCACCAGTGTAGCGCAACAAAGGCAGCGCATAGATGTGGGGAGGGGGGGCAGACTTCTGTCCACCTGAAGGTTCCTTTGTTGGCAAGTTGGCCAACGTAAGTGAGGGGTCAGCCTCATGCGCCCCGCTGTTTCACATAGCCGTTGTAGTTTCTGCAGTACTGACAGCTTCACATCAGCTCAACTTCTGCAAAACTGCAAGCTGGGAACCCTATAAGAATCTCTGGCTTTGTATGGAACCCCTTGGGTTAAAGCAGGTATTACTGTAACATCACTTGTGCATGTCAGATTCAATACAATACACTCTTCTGCTTTGCACTCTTGAGCACTTTCTATATGAGGCTCTCAAAGCACTGTACACATTCATACACCTGGCCTCACAAACTCCGTCACACAGGAAACAACTACTCCCATGTTGCAGGTGAGGCAATCGAGGCATAGGGAGATAAAATGACATGCCCAGGATCAAAAAAGAAGTTTGTGGCAGAGCCAAGGAAAGACTCCAGGTCTTCTGACTCGCAGTCATTTGTCTTAACTAGAACAGCATTTCATTCTTTCTACAAATTGCTGCTATCCCTCTGTGAAGACTTGTTTAAGGGCTAGCTTTTTGCACTGGATCTACACAACGATCAGAGTGTAGGAGCACACAGTATGCCACAGCAGATGAGATCATCTTTCCCATGCATCCAGGTTCCTGTCTCCAGAAGTGACCAACACCCACTGGTTCATGAGAATGTGATCTCCCCTTTACCCCAACAGAATGCAGAATATCAATAATGCATAATAATCTGCATATTAATGCATATTTATAACAGGGCACTGCGTGTACCGTAAGGGAAGGCATCCTTCCTGATACCACAGGGAATCATGCAATGGCCAGAAGCCCCAGGCCTCAGTAGTCTGCCATTAGTCTCCATATGAGAGGCTGTTAAACTTATTAAGAACACAACAGGGTGATTTCAGGCCTGGGTTTGGATGTCGTGTCCCCAGATGGACCTATAAACAGGTGCATGGAACAATTTGGCAGTTGAGCTTTGATTCACCTAATGGGGTCGGTAAACAATTTCCCAAGCCAATGCTAACTGGTTCTGTGTATAATTAGTCGCAATCACTCCTAGCGATATAATTATACATTGTGAAAGGGGATGCTGAGATGATGAGCAGCGCTTGCCAGTGCTATTGGCACCATCAGGAGGGTAGCATAAATGACTGAGGCAGGGCTTCATAGGAGCTGTGGATGGCACTGAGAAAAGGCCTCCACCTTTATAATGCATTAACCTCTTTGCATGAGTTTACCCCCTCCTGCACAGGCTTTGTCTTGTATACCGTCCGCATCCCAACATGCACCTGTGGGGCTGGTGGACAGGGGGCAGGGATGTAGGACTGTCGCCAGTGAAAAAAATTCAGATTCCCCTCAACTCTCTCCCTCTCCATGACTGCTGTTGGTGGGTTGAGACGCTGACATCACCACTGCACCCTGTGCTTTCCCAGCGCTGGTTACCTTGGAAGCTGCCATCACCGCTGCCGTGGCCGCAACATTCAGCCCCCGCTTCCCGAAGTGCACAAGGGCATCGTAGCTGCGGTCTTTTGCTTGGACAAGGCAGTCATCGATTTCCTGTCATGCCAGACAAAAAGCATGAGGGGGATGGTTCAGTTATTCTGGGTCAGGAGGCAGATACTTCCCACCCTCCTGCTTCCTGCAGAGGAGCATGAAGCCAGCAGAAGAAGAGGAAAAGGGCATTGCAGGCAGAAATAACCTGGATAGAGACCCTTAGGTGTTGCTCTTGTCCTGCAAGACAAGAGCACTGGCCCCATAGGGCTCACTGGTTCTTGGGTAAGAAGGTGTTAGCCATGCTTTGAGCTCACATGCCATTCACTGTGCAACACAGTAGTCACTAAAATAGCCCCCATGGCCACAGGAGACTGGATGGTAATGGGTTATGGATGCTTTAAGTGCTGGTCAGAGGTTAGCAGTGCCCAGAAGGATTTTTGCTCTGATTTTGGCCTGTGTTAAGGGATTCAGTCCACTTCCTACAGGGCAACAGCCCATGATCCCAACCCGCCCATCTCACCTGCATGCAATCTGAGTCCAAAGGGAAAGGAGCAGGAGGAATGAGCACCCTCAGCCCTGCAGAAGTAGCCCCTCTACAACAGCTCTGTATGGCCTATGCTGTGGCTAACCCCAGCTCCTGCCTCTCTTTGATTTAAATCTCTTAAATTTTTTTTAGCAGTCTTCTTTAATTTAAATCTCAGATCTGCTCAGATCTGGGCATGGCAGCTCAGTCCTTTTATACAGCATTAGCTACCGCAGGGATTAGCACGCAGCAGCATCAACTGAAGCCCTCACTAACCTCATGATGACTAGTCTGTGTGACCATGATCTCTATTATACCTGCTTTATGGATATAGGAGATGGCTTGTCTCCAGGTCTTCAGCAGACCAGTGAACAGAGCCAAGGTGTCCCATCTCACAGGCCCCATAACGCTAATGCCTCCCTCCCACCTGAAGCAGGCAGCACTTCCAGAAATGACTCTCCTGCTTCATTTGATCAGTGCATCCCCAGCTGCGATGCTTGCCAACCCGTTTCTGCTGCCATTGTTTTCAGGGTGAACAGAAAATATCCATCTGCCACCCTCTGAACTCCCACTGAACTCCCCCAATGCACAGACAAGTGACAACAAATGAGTTCACCAGACAGACATACAACAGAGCAAAAAAGGAGATCATCAGAGAATAAACTACGACATGGACAGTAAGGTGGCAACTCCCAATCCTCTGAGGGAAGTCGCTGACAGAAGGATGTAAATGCCCAGCTGTCTGTGGGAGCCACCCAGGCTCAGAGCACCTGCAATTACCTTTTCTTTTGAGGACAGGGTGGGGTGTACAAACTTTCTGTACAGAAGGCTGGAGCCCTTCGTGTATGGAGACAGCAGCCAGGCTACAAAAGCTATTTTCAGTTCATAGTAGAATGGAAACCTGCAGGAAAACAAAAAGGGAATGAACCTGATTGAGCCCCTGCTCCCATGACCAGCTCAGCTCAGTTAAGGACAGGCAGGTTCATAGCCTGGAGGGCTTTCTGTTTCCAGGGATCCTTCATACCTACCCACTTTTCCCCCCCATTACTTCCCTTTCTCCTCCCCAGCTCTGGCCAAGGGCAACACTTTTCCTTCCAGCCATAAGCGGTGCCAGGACTCCTGTGACTAGAAGAGTCTCTGTGACATGATAGAAGGAGCTGTCTCCAGTCTCCCCAGCCGCTACAGACCTGGGGAGCTGGGAGGGAATAACGTAGTTCCTAACACAGCCACCACCAGGCTCCAAACTAGCCTCCTATCTTCGTCTCTCTTTCTGCTTTCAGATAATAGTATCCAAGTAGAATCCAAATGTGGTCCTTTTTGTATGGTGCAGGAATTGTTTCATTATCTGTGCTTGTCCAGTATGCAACGCAATAAAACCCAGTCCTCAATGGGGACTTTGGGCACTACCACGATATACAAAAAAACAATGGGACATGTTCTAGATATAATAGCAGGTATTAGCAAGGTGCCTCTCACTATTAGGTTCTTTCAATTCTTGTACTTCGGTACAAAGCCTAAGGGTGAGTGTTAGTCCACTGGCTTTGTCTTGAAGTCATTCTTTCAGAAACTCTGCTCAACACAGACTAACAAGACGTGGTACCACATATAATCAGTGGACTGACACTGAGTCCCAAACCATTAAAAGGACACTTCTTATCTACCCAGCTAATCCCACTTTCTTTCTTTGAGGCCAGATTCTGAGATGTACTTAGTACTTTCAATTTCCTTTGCTCTCAAAGTGGGCAGCGCTTTGCAGAAATAGGCCCTTGGTAAGGTATGTGTAAGGGCTAGGGCTAGATCCAAAGCCTACTGACTTCACTCATTTTCAATGGCTTCAACAGGCTTTGAGTTAAGCAGGCCCTATAAGAAAGAGGAAGGAATATTTCCAAACTTGGGGGCCTAAGGTAATTATGGCCACCCTTAGGTGCCTTATCAAGTGACCCGAACCAAAGTCAAACAAAGACAACTGGCATTATTCCACTAACTCTGGGGACTGCTTTTGGCAAAGACATTGTCCCTTTCCTCTAAACTACTTACACATACAAAAAAAGGGACAGAGTACCCATTGTAGGACCACATAACACAGCCTGCTGTTGTAACCTGCTGGCAGGCATGGTTTGCAGGGTCCGTTGTGCCAGATCCACAAAGGTTATAACCCTCTTGTAGTCCACGCCTAGAAAAGCTGTGCTGTTCAGCTCAAGGTAGCATTGCTTGTGCTTCCAGCTCAGCAGGACCGCAGCAAAATCCCATGTGCTCATCAGGATGGCAGTTCCCTAGCTCTGGTTGCAACAGATTCATATGCTCTGTGGCTTAGGCACAGAAAGGGTCCTGTGCCACACACTCACCGATGGATTATGCTGGAAGATAGCAAGCTTTACAAGGGTGGAAGAGTGAAAGTCTCACTGGCCATATTGAGATGAGCATGGCCGTGCAGTATGTGGTGTTGCAAACACTTCTGCGGTGCCACATACCGTACATTTAGATGTTCTTCATGCTGCAAGGGTGCACTGCCCATGTGTGCACTGCTCCGCTTTTCTTTTCCATGGGTTTTTTTGACCCTTGGATATCCAGGAGTCAAAAAAACCCATGGAAAAAAAGTAGAGCAGCGCACACACAGGCAGCGTGCACCACTCAAAAGCTGAGCCAAGCCACCCGGAGTCATACTCTGGCTGCCAGCCAGGCTCCGCATGGTAAAATTGCTGCTGCCTCAGCCCTGGGAAGCCTCCAAGACCCCAGGTAAGGCTCCTGGAACCAGCCCAGTGCCAAACTTGCCACGTGCCAAAGCACACATGGCACAGGCATTCCCCAGGGGCAAGTACTGGCAGCATAAGGTGTGCTGCTAATACTTGTCCCTGGGGAACCAAATGTCCATGCTCATCTGGACATGCCTGCTGGGTGCATCTACACAAGGCACCTGCTGCACAGTAGACTAATTAGCTGTGCAGTAAACATCTCAGCATCTACACTTGAACCCCTATGAGGCTGGAATAAACTAATTTACTCTGCAGCACGATGGTACTTTAAAATAAAAGTATTATCCTGCTGTGGAGTAAAAAACTCTGCAGCAGCACACATGTAGATGCTGCCTGGCTGGCCAGGGCATGAGGGTGCTTCAGTGCAGGGACTGCCTGCCAGCTAGCCCCACACTGAAGCACCCTTGTGCCCCAGCCAGCCCCTCTGCCGCACGTTGTGCCGGGGGAAGCAGCCCTGGGCTGGCGGGCTGATCCCCAGAGCCCCTGCCAGCTGGGATTGCTCTGGCCTGGCTCAACATGTTGCACATGAATAAACTCCAGAGCTTATTGCATCTGGGCACATGATCAAACAGTGCACCCAGGAGCAATAAACTCTGGAGCAATAAGCCCTGGAGTTTATTTCTGCACAGTAATAGCATGTGTAGATGTGCCCACTGTGGTTTATCTTCCTCTCCTATCTCTGCAAGTTTCCACTTCCCTTTCTCTCTCTCTTCCTGCTCCCTCACTCCCTTCCCTTCTCTTCTCCCTCACATACACAGAAAACTTTCCTTATGCTGGTCTCTACCCCCCTCCAGTAGCCAGACTCCTTCATAAGGGCTCAAAACAGCAGCAGACTGCCAGATCAGCTCTCTGTGGACAGTGACAAATCTTCACCAGATACTATCTCACAGTCCAGCTGCCCTGAAGTTACTATTTCCCACCCTTCCTTCCCCTGCCCCCATCCCCCAATTCTGGCAGCAATGGAAAAGGAAATGTCAATCCTCCAAGCAAAACACCCTGTGCACCTGGCATGATTGACCCCCTGCTCAGGAAACGGCCTAGCATTGTGAGCCTCTCTCTCTGACCCTTTTTTCCCCTTATAAACATTTCCGTTTTTCATCCCCACCTCATTACTGCTGCCCTATGCTCACCAGCAAAGAAAGATGTCGGTGAATGTCTCTGCCGTCGTGAAGAGTGCAAATATGATCCAATACATCATCCATTTGACCTGTGAAGAGACAGCACTCACTCAAGTCATGTCATTTTACCCTGGGGATCTCCATAGCTTGCCCTAGTCACAACAGCCAAGGGCACCATTGCTGACATAGCAGGCAAACATCAATGTATTGATTTAACAGCTGGGGAGAACTTCAGAGATTTTGCCAGGGGTCACTCAGCAAATTGTGACCTGTACCTGAGTACACAATTCCAGCTCTGTTATGTCCATATCTAAACGGAGGACCTCTGGGGAACCTCTAGTTCCAGATAGAAAGAAGGTGTATTAATGATTCACTCAGTCACACTCCTCCCACCGAGTAGTACCAGCCTGTCCAGAATGGCTGGTGCTGAGTGGTGCTGCGGGAAGCCCTGCATCCGCATCCCCCACACCTCTTTGCTGTGACACTGTCTTCTTCTACTGGGCCACTCATCATCATGCGATTATAAAAATCTCTGGTGGGCCCACATCTTAAATACTGTATGCAGTTCTGGTTCCCACATCTCAAGGATGTAGGAGAACTAGAAAAGGGACTGAGAAGGGCAACCAAAAGGATCAGGCGCATACAACACTTGGCATACTAGGAGAGGCTCAAAAGGCGATAACTTCATTTTGGAAAGAAGGAAGAGGGAGGGATGTGACAGAGGTCTATAAAATCATGAAGGATGTGGACCAAGTGAACAGGGAACTGTTGTTCACCGAGTCCCAGAATACTAAAACTAAGATGCACCCGCTGAAATTAGTAGAACTAACAAGAGAAAGTAGTTTTTTTTAATGCACAGCATAGATAACTTGTGGAAGTATTGCCACAAGAGGCGGTAGAGGCAGATAGCATAGCCAGGTTCAAAAAAGGGACAAGATAAATTCATGGATGATAAATTCATAAATGAATATTAAACATAACAGTTGATGTTTCCTTTGGCATCTCTAAACCAATAAAGGTGGATGCCTGGGAGGATACTGAATAGGGGATAAATCACTCTAGATATTTCTGATTCAGTGCTCTCCCTGTATAGCATCCACCCTTGCCCCTGTTGGAGACAGGATACTGGGCTGGATGGACCATTGGTCTGACCCAGCATGGCACGTCTTATGTTCTTATATAGATTGATGAATCCACTGCAGCTGACATGAACTGAGCTGGATCTTCTAGCTCCAGTGGACTAGTTCTAGAGATTAGGATAGTAATAAATAGGCTCATCTACTTCTGTAAAGAGCAAGCAGTCACTAGAGGGAAACATGCTCTGGGTTACAGATACAAAGCTAAGGTTCTACTGACGCTCATCAAAGATCCCAGGGTACTTTTCACAACAGTATAGATGTTAGTCCTGGAGTCTTGTACAAATCCCTATTAAGGTAATTACATTTGCCTAATACACAGAGACAGGAAAAGATAGCCAAGAAAAGATTAGGGTTATCTGCCTCTTACATGACTCAGGCAAACGAAAGAGGCTTTGGAGGCTGCAGTCTATGTTGCTGTGTTTTAATGAGGGAATTGCTGTGTTTTGGTTTACTCTGGAAACTTTTGTGATTGAACAAGAAACTGTGTCCTGAAGCAGAGACTCAAAAGGCGTGTAAGTATGTAACTGGGGAGTGAACTCAACCCCCACCATATCCCTTTGCAGTTGCAACAGTCCTCTTCCTAGGTTCCCACTGAAATGGTGGTGTACTATCACTGCACTGTGGCATTACACCCCAGACAGGGTTCCTTTGAGATGGGTAGAGCAATCCCTAAATACCAGAGCTGCCAGGGAATCATGCTTTTATCCTGTGACAAATTCTGATGAAAACAATTTTGAGCTTTTGTTTAAAAATCTGCAAATATAAAAACTTTAGGGGAGTTGGCAACCCCAAGCCAAAATTTTGGTTGGCTGGGCAACATGTTTGCCCAAATCAGCTGAACTGTTTCATTTGTCTGTCCTCCCCAGAATTAATTATTGGAGAAAAACCTTGAAAAAATGTTATTAAAAACTGAGATTCTCTGTGGATCCAACCTAAGGCATGTATTAGTTAAAGGAAAAAAAATCACAGCCTGGCTGACAGTTAAACTGAACGCAGGGTAAGGGTGCACCTCATAGACCAACTAAATCAGAGATGTATATATTTCTATAAGCAATACCTTACTTCACCAGGTGCATCAAATGCACTTCGTCTTATTTAACCTAGAAGGTGCAACTCTACATTGCCTTGTCTGACTACAGACTAACACGACTAACTCTCTCTCTCTCTGCTCATAGTTATACTGAAACAACTTTCAAGTGTAGACTAGGCTTTGGTTAAAGCTCTAGAGCAAGGGTGAAAAACTCATCTGAGCTGCCTGGCTAGATCTGAAGCCCTCCTCATGGACTGGATCCAGACCCCGTGGTGATGCTGGGGTGAGCAGTGGGATAATGCAGCCATCATTCACATCCCCTACTGCCCAAAAACATGCCCAGTATGGCTCCACAGTGGCAAACTGGTGGCAGGCCCACTCCCACTCACCCTGCCCCTCTGGGAGCCACAAAGACTGGATGAAATGGCTTGAGGGATGAAATCCAGCCTGTGGATTCCCCACCCCTGCTCTTGAAATGAAAATAGTATTATTTGCCACTAGTAATGTTATCTGAACTGCCAGAGAAACAATGATTTTTTCTGATATCTTTTATTGAACCAACTGTACAGCTGGGAGAGCTGCTGGACAAGCTAGGAAGGGCACTTTATGCCCTAAGGCAGGGGTTGCCAATGTTTTTCGGCAGAGTGCCAAAAATGCCCACAACCTTGACTTGTAAGATGTTGGCATGCCGGGGCAAACGGCAGGGGAGCCACAAGGGGCCTGATCCTTGTGGCAATGCAGTCCTAGCCCATTCCCTGCCATCCTCCCCAAGGCGTGCGTGCCAAGCAAAATGCCTTCACATGCCACACTCTGGCACCCGTGCCTGTGGTTGCCTACCCCTGCCCTAAAGCTTGTCCAACAGCTCTCCCAACTCTACAGTTGATCCAATAAAAGGATCTCAGACAATGCAATAATATGCCTCTCAGATATTGCTTGGACCATCCTGACTACAGCAATGCTCCAACTTACTGAGCTGCCTGCACGTTCAAAGGGAAAATCTGTCCCCTCACATTTTGCCGCAAATACTTGGCACGGGAGGCAGGGCCCATCTGGTTTACTTCTCACACTCTAGACAAGTTAATGGCTCCCTTTATCAAGAACAGGCAGAGGAGAGCCTGAAATCTTAACAGCCACTGTGGTCACAGCTCTGGCACTGCACGGAGCACAGCAGATACTTATCAGTTATCACAGCCATTAGCTGGATATGACACTGGGTTTTTTTCCTCCCCAGAATGCTGACAGGGTGGAAGAGAAATTTCCAAGGGCTCAGCAGGTCCAGTGTAGGGGGCTTAGATGTAACACAAGATTGTGTCTGTCCTGCCTGTCACAGAGGGGTTAGACATCATGTCCCCACTGCTCAGGCAACACAGCAATAAAGCCACTCTAGGGATGTGCCCCCACAGCAACTCTGCATCTGTCATGATTGAGAGCAGCTGTGGGGAGCACCCAGGAGTGGCACATGCAAGCAAGAGAAGGGGCTTGCTAGGAAGTGCCCCTTTCTAAAGGCACCAGAGAGAAAGTGTAAATGCACCCAAGAGGATTGAGGTGCTCCCACACCCCACTATCACTACCAAAAGGCAGCAGCCCCTGCCATGGGACATGACAACCCAGAGAAGTTCTCCGAGGAAGACTGGGCAGCTACATTCAGTCACCCCACACCTATATGAAGAAGCCAGTCCACTAGGATAGGTGTCTGTGGACACAGCTCAGGATCCTAAATCACCTATAGGGGAGGTTAGGGAGAGCAGCTGAAAGTTCACAAGCCTGCTGAAGTGGCTTGATTTTATGTATCTCCCCTTAAATTAAACCAGCAAAACCCAAGCACCTTTGAGTTCTGGGTCCTAAGCAGCTTTTGAGACCAACTATCCTATTATTCTGATTACACATCTATCTTTCCTTTTTCTCCAAAAAAGCCATAAAATCATACATGGGGTCAAGCACTGGCAGTATTTAGTGAAGGCAATATAAGTCAGAGTGTTTTTCAATTTTTATGTTAGCCTTCTTAGTGAATTTAACCCCTTGCAGTCCTGTTTTAGATTACTGGACTTTCCTATGGGATTTGGTAATGACAATAATAATTCCAGGACTTTATATGCAGTTGTTCACTATTATTCAGGGAAAAACCTGAAATTTCCATTTTAATTGGAGCCGAAAATGTAGGGGCAACTGATAATCCAAACAATGCACCATATTGGTAGGAGCGGGCAATTATTTCAGGTGGAGGGCCACTTACTGAGTTTTGGCAAGCCACCGAGGGCCACATGACAGGCAGCCAGGGGCAGATAAATATTAATTTTCTAAATTTTTCAGGGGCCCACAGGCCAGATAGAGTGGCCTGGCAGGCCGCATCCAGCCCGCGAGCCACATTTTGCCCACCTCTGGTATAAGGGAACTATGTAGGAGCTAAAGCAACATTTCAAATGGCACATCAAGTCAATGGCAAAACTAGGAGCAGAAACCAAGTCTCCTGAGTTCAGTATTGTAACCAGGCTGTCAGGTCACCTTGCCCGTAAGCTAGGTTTCCACCAGCCCAGGTTCACCACAGTACAGGCAAGTAGAATGAGCAGCAACCATAAACAATACATACCCCAGAAACAATCCCCATTACTTACATATTCCTTAATATCCTTTGATTTTACAGCCTTGTAGGAATAATACGCAGGGTAAAGAGTGCCGAATATGAGCCTGAAACAAAACAGAAATGGAGTGAATTGATTTTCTGTCACAGGGCAGTATTTTTTCCTTCTGTTCACTGTATTTTTTGAAGCTGCAGAAAGCATCAGGATTTGATTTGGGACCAGTGTTACAGCACAGGATTCATGCTGCATCATTGACTATAATGCCATTGGCATAAATAGGAGGCACAATGAGACTTAAATTCCTTTCCCCTTTTAGAGCAAATTCAGTGGCTGCAACTCTTGCGGCTGTTACATTGAACAGACCCAGCCCAAAGGAACCTGTCAGAGAGGTTCCACCTAAGTGTAAAAATGCAGCAGAACAAACCAACAGGAAAACATACATCTGATTTGAAAATAATCTCCCACGACACAGCAAAGAGGGTATGCCACGTGTTTGAGGAAACCCTTTCTCTCAAATACCCACGCCCTGCTCCAAAATGTTGGCAGGTGAGAAGACAAAATGGATCTGACTGCATTAAGAGCTGGACCCTGGACCGAGAGCTGTGTAGGAGGAGCCCTGCACCCTTCTGTTGAATCCACTGGGTGCAGGTATCTGACCACATAAATCTGACTGCAAGACTACATATAGCTGAAAAATCCCAACCTCTCAGGTTTGCTTTTCGGTATGGGAGAGACCCTCAGGTTCAAAAGTCACATCACAGTAAAGTAAAAGAATCTGTAACTTACACATAAATCCTTTCAGACTAAAAGCAGATTAATTTTTATACAAACTCCTTCCTGTCCCGCTGTTGTATGTGCAGCTTGTTCCTTTGATCATTTCTTTCAATCTGGGCCACAAAAAAACTCCAGTCAGTTCCACACTTGTTCTCAGTCCATTACACTCTCCGGTGGCACTGACACTGTGATGCTTGCACTAAAACCCCCAAAGGGAAATGCTTATTGGCTTAAAAGTACCTGTTTCCATTGGATTTCTCTTTCATTTCAGGTAAACATTTCCTGTGGTCTTAGGGATGGAAAATCTCATTGTTTCAATACCCAAATGGCCTGCCATTGTCTTTTCCATTTTGCTAATTGTTTGACAGCCAAGAGCCTCATAATTACATTTATATCCATTACATGCATGAGATATTAAAAATGTACACTCCCATATGCAATGCACCATTGCACTTCCTAAAGCTGCTCTCAAGAAGGCATTTAGAAGAGAATGGGGTGATACTGCGTCTTGATTTGCAAAGCAGTGACCAAGGACAATTTGCTTGCTATTCATCATGCTTACTGTAGCATAACTTAGCAAAACCCAAAGCACAAAGCAGACTTCAAAGACTTAGCCACAGACTCAGTATTTTGCTGAGGTTTTTTGCTGGCTTCTGCTGGAAATAGTGAACATAGGCATTATTTCACTCATCAGGGATGTCCGCATGCAGGGATTAGGCAGTATATTCAGAGAGAAGATTCTGGGAAACCACGCTCATTGTTCTCCCTTGAAATATCTTCACACACACAGGGATGCTGTTTCAGGCAGGGGAGGCACACAGACAATGGTCTGGTATCTACCCTGCCTTCTGACTGGATCCTGCTGTCACTGCAGTTCACAGCAAAACTTCCACTGAGAGTCGTGCTAGAAAGTCTGGTCCTACGTCAAGAATCAATGCTAAAAAAAGCAGAGTTCTGCCCAGGCTTGAAAAAACAACCCTGGGAGTGAATCATATGTTTGGCCTTATTTATGAAAGTGCCACATCTCTGTCCCATTCTACTTTCCTCCCCCCAGGCTGGCTGCTATCTCATGCTCTTGGTTTCCCGCTAATAAATTCCAGCAGCTGATGATTTAGATTTTCTTCCTCACTTTATGCTAATAACAGAAACCAAGGAAGTTGTCTATAGGGTCAAGTGAGTTTACAGGATCACTGGAACACAGCTCTATGCATAAGTGTATACAGTACACATGTACGCTTACTGGCACATTTATGGCAAACACTTGGAAAGTCTCCTGTAAGGGGAAGAAATCCCTCACTACTTTTTTATATGCAGGCCCAGGGATGCCTATTGGGCTGCTGTGCCCTATCAGTATGGATTATGTAATGCTTTTTTAGTTTTTCCCTGGCAGTGCAGGATGTGTGAGAGCATGGCCACATTGCTGCTGTAGACCAGACACTGGGTGAGAAGATCTGAGTTCTCTCCCTGCGTTCCCAACTTGCTGTGGGGCCCTGAGTAAATGCCTGGCCCTCTCTCAGGCTCAGTCTCTCAACAGCAAAATGGAAATAAGGGATATTTACCTGTTTTTTGTAAACCCCTCTGAGTTCGGTGGGTATGAGCTATTGTACAAGCCTGACTCAAAGTTTAGGTAGGTCACTGTTTTCACTGGGCTTTGTTTCAGGCACCTTAGGTATGAAACATTTAATTTATATGCACTCATTATTCTATCTTTCCTCCTCAAATCCTTCCTCCACAGCTGCTAACAGCACCCCCATGTTCCCCACTTTCCAAACTTCTTGCATGACTAAAATTGTCTTTGATTCTGCCTCTCGCCCATCCAGGCAGTTACCGAATCGTTCCTTGTGGGCATTGTAGAATCATAGAAAAGCAGGGCTGGATCCTGCTCATGGCAGGATTCTCCTTTTCTAAACCATCCTAATAAAGCATTTGCCCAACAAACCTGTTCTTAAAAACCTTGCAAATGACCCTCACACGCAACCAGGCACAATGGCAGGAACATCAAAAACACCTACCTTACCACAGGTAAAGCAGGGAGATGAGGGCACTGCCAATATCCTGCCACTGCAAGGACAGGAAGGATTTTGTTAACCTCATTCCTTTCTCTCTGTTTCTCTGCCTAAACCAACGTACAGGCCAGTCACCATTCACCTGCCTGGATTGCTTCTAATCTCTCTATCTTGCTGTCCAGCCAGCATGCAGCAGCTAAATCCTCTTTCTTCCCTGCTGCTTCAACCACAGGGCTCAACCCTTGACAGCCAAATCAAGTTTAAGAGTCTCATCTGTGCTTCCAAGTGTCAGAAAATGCTGCTCTTAGACTTCCATCCTGGACTCTTATTATATCTCATAATTGCTGGAACTGACTAGGAGCCCTCAATCTCAGGCCTCCTACAGTCTGGAACTGACGACATCCTGCCAATTTCAAGACCGCTATTAGAGCAGAGGTGGGCAATTATTTCGGCTGGCAGCCCACTTAACAGGTTTTGGTGAGCTGTTGAGGGGTGCACACATAAAATCTTTTAAAAAATATCATTTTAACAAATTATAGATAAACTAAAAATAATCAAACATCTACTATAATATATTTTAGCTTTGTTCTGAGTCCTGTTTTTTGAGTAATGTATATAGAGGCGGTTGCATAATAGTTTAAAATAAAGTCTTATTCTTGTATATCATGTGGGAGGGTGGGATGCATGTGGGGGGTGAGGCATGGGTGTGTGTACGTGTGTGTGGGGGGGTATGTGTGGGGGATGGAAGGTGTGCATGTGTGGGGGGCTGCCCATGGGGTATGTCCCACAAGCTGGTCGGGAGTGAGGAGAAAGGGGCAGGAGGCATGTGCAGCAGAGCTCGTTCAGGTGGTGCAATGCACGTACAGGTACAATCCATCCTCTCCCCCCCACATCTGACCGACAGATACACCCATGGTGCTCTGCATGGAGCTGTGCCTCACCCACTCCCACCAAAGGCAGACTGCGCTGCACTCTGCTGTGCTGCACTTCCACCTGTACCTGGCCCATGCGTGCCAACACCACAGTCCTGGCCCTAGCCAGCATGCACAATGCTGCTGTTGCAGCTGCCCAGGTACCACCTCCAGCATCACCTTCTCCTTCTGTCCCTGCAGTGTCACTCTGGGCAGCTAGTAGCTCAGGGAAGGACAGTGGCCATGGTGGTGCGAGCCAGGCTCCGTGTGCCCAATCAGGCATGATGAGTAGCTACCTGCACACAGCCAAGTGGAAGGTGGCCAGAAGCTGGAGCCTTGAGCAGTGGGGCAGAAGCCACCCAGCTGCAGCTTTCCCGCCGAGCACATGCTGCCCAGCACCTGTCCCCCTAGCTGCTGCTGCTTCCCCATACTACCTGCTGCCCGGAGGAGCACAGCAGAGGCAGGAGGAGATGCACAAGGAGCCACTGGAGGTAGGGGAAGCCGAGCACTACCCTGACGGCTGCAGCAGCAGAACTGTGCGTATTGGCTGGGGCCGTGGCTAGGGTGGTGCCTTGACACGCACAGGGTGGGCATAGACAGGAGCAGGGGGGGCTCGGCTCCATGCAGAACACTACGGGAGCAGCCACAGGCTGGATACAATCAATTGGCATACCAGATCTGGCTGGTGGGCCATATTTTGCCCACTGTATTGTTGTATAGAGGCACCAGGGTAAGTGCATAGCCTTTCTTCCAGTCCCCAGACTAAGCACTTAAATGGAGCACATGCTCCAAATCAGTTAAGACTATATGAGGGAAAGGCCCATGTGTCACTGTGGACAGCTCAGTAGAGCTGCCTGCTCCAGACAGCCCCATGTGGGCTGTGAGCACCTGCAGCGGGGAGCGCCGACCATAGGGCAGGCGAGGGGACACTTTTCCCCACACTCAGCACCAGCTTCTTCCCTGCTGGCAAGCAGGAGGTTGTAGCTATGCGCTGCCCCCAGCCTGTACCCCAGGGCTGGGGGGCACTGGGTGTGAATGGGCGGGGAGTCAGCGGGAGCACAAGGCCCACACCAGTGTCCCAGGGCCAGTGCCGGCAGGGCCCAGAGCAGGGTGGTAGGAGCATGAGGTCCCCTCCCTGCTGGTGCAGCCCAGCCTGGCTCCACAGACCCTTGCCAGCCTGTGCCCTGCTTTGGGCCCCACCAGTGCTGGCCCTGGGACATTGATCCCAAGACACTGGGACGCTGGTCCCAAGATGGTGACCAGGGGGCAGGGCACCTGTCAAGGGGTGGGGCATCTGTCAAGGGGCAGGTCTACCCACGCGGCCCTCCACAGCCTGCCAAAACTGGGTAAGAGGCCCTCCGCTGAAAATAATTGCCCGCCTCTGCCTCACCAGCATATTTCTGGGTTTGGAGTGTGCAGGCAGGAGAGAGCAAGGGGGTGTGCTTGGGGGTGTGCAAGGGGGGAGCCATCTCAGTGAAGGAAGGCTGGTGCCAGGAAGTGGACATGGAACTGGGAAGGCAGGGAACTGGGCGCTCCCACCTGCTTTCTCATAACAACAGAACCAGAATACATTTAAGACCAATACACAGACCTAGTTGTCTATACAACAAATTGTGTACCTGCAGAACCCACTGCCACAAGATAGGACTGAGATCAGGACCTTACTAGGATTCACCATATATTATAACCAGTCACATTAGGTAGGGCTTTTATTATTCAAGCCAACACCTAAGCAAGAAGGGAAAGGAAGAAATTTCCCACGCAAAAAGGTTACTCCAGTACAACATTTCCTGCACCTTCCTCTGAAGCAGCCAATACTGCTCACTCTCAGACACTAGACACTGGACTAAGCAGACCACAGGTCTGATCTGATGCAGTATGTGCTTGTAACAGGGAGAGAGAGAGGGGGAAGGAAAAGGTCCTGCTTGCCCTCTCCCCCTTACCAGAGCAGGGGCCAGAGCCCATATCACTTGCTGCCAACACCCTAGGCATGCTGCACACTGTGGTGCCAAGACAGCCACACATGCCAAGCCATCAGGGAGCAGAGGGGAAGCCCCATGGCTCCCAGAGAGGGATGGTAGAGGTGGAGGAGCTCCCAATACTATTCCCAGGGCTTAGCACCAGGCTATGTGGGGCAAGGGATCTGCAGACAGTGTTTGGGGGTGCTCATGTGGTATACCCCATTAGCACCTACAGCACATGAGCCGGAACTACGTGAAATTTTGTGGGCCTGAGGCAAGCAGGGGTGATCCCATTCATGTACATGCTACCATTTCCATCAAGTCATGGTGGGTAAGTTGGAAGGTCAAATCAAACCCACTGTCCAAGATAGCTGGCAAGCTGACCAGGCCTTAGCAGGGACCTGCTACAGTGCTATATTGCTAATACACCACACTTCAGGGGTCAGCACCTGACTTGGGATTAGAAATCAGGCTGTCCTTTTGCCAAGTCATGACCTCTAAGCACTAGACTCGCTGTCACCTTGAGCCTACAGTGACATCCCCATAGGTAGCTGGCACCCACTGAAGTCAATGTAAAGACTCCCACTGAGTTCAGTGGGTGCTGGGTAGGAGACTCAGAAATACCTTCCAGTGACTCCAATGCGGTTATTCTTGTGAGTAATTTGACTTGTGTGCATTTGTTGGATCCTTTCTGGTGCTTTAAATACAGGGCTGGAAGCTGTTCACACCACAAACCATGGGAGCTTTGCTCTTCTGATTGCTGCCTAGAGCTATTTGGGTGACTGGGAGCCTCCTTTCCACGTAAATAATGGATGACTCCCTTCACATCAGCCGAGAGCAGCCAAGACTCAAAACTTCTGCACTAGTGGAGGGGAATTCACTTGGGAATCACTGAAATATTTTGATCTTCCCAACACATTTGCTGGGCAGCATGTGCGCCTTACCGCCACTAGCAGCAGCTGAACTGTCTCAGTGCCAGCATTCCTTGCAGAGGCGGCCAACAAGGCTTCCAGTAGGTTTGCAATCATTATTATTAATACTAATTAACATTCATGGAGTGTCAGAGATTTGCATAGAGCTTTACAGAGAGCCTGTATATATATAAGGCAGCCCCTAACCCAAGGAGCTGATAGTCTACTAATCTTACAGTCTAAATCCGACAGGCATGGAACGTGTAGACAAGCAGCAGAAGGGGTGGAAGAGGGTTAAAGTACAGACAAATGATGGTAGATCATGCTCTCATATTTTAAGACTTCAGGGAAAGCAGGGGAAGAGGCAGCAGCAGAGACTCAGGGGCTCCAACCAGGTGTTCCCTGGTGGATCATGCGGACAGATTCTTTGTGGCCACTTTGTACCAAGGCACTGATCATGAATTGGGCTGTCAGGAGTGCCAGTGAACACAGCCCTGGCAGTCCTCCCCAGTGATCAACACAGTTGACTGGGCACAATGAGCCCTGCCCCACTGAGCCCCTACACATAGACCCTTGGAAAACTCTGGCTGGAAGCAACTGCAGGAGGTCACATCTAGTCCACAGCCCTCCTCAAGACAGGATCATCGCTGCCTAAAACCAGCCCAGTCAGGTCCCAGAGAAAGTTCAGTGACCTCCCTGAAACACCACCCCTTCTAGAGCTCCCCTGCTCCCTCTGGGGCTGGCAGTACCCTGCCACCCGCAGAGCTGGGATGTACCCTGAAGGCACTGCCGGCACTTCAGATGGCACACATTAACATTGACACAGCAGTCAGCCACTTAAAATACCTGCCCAATCTCTCTGTTTTGACAGCGCATCCCTTCCACCCTTATCGAAGGGTCACCAGCTTTGACTACAGAACATGCATATCCCAGCACTGCAGAGATCAGAGCAGAGAGCAACCCCTCCTCCCCGCCGCAGCTTTTGGCAGAGCAGGCTGCTTTCAAAAGGACTTTCTGCCGTGCTTCATCCAAGGAGGCTTTGTCCATAATGAGTGACTCCATTAGAACAAGGAGAGCTCCCTTCTTCAGGGCCAGTGTAAGCCAGGAGCTGAGAACGCCTGACTGCTCCTTCAGATTTCACTGCAGAGCAGGCAGACTTCAGCTCTCCTGACAAGGGAAACAGCTGGAACCCAGTGGGAGACCCGGCAGCTTTGACCCCCTCCCTACACCCCAGCACACAGAATATGCCTTGTTCAAGCCGACGCCATGTTTTTCACGGGTGTGGGCACGGACCCCAGACCAAGAGGAAACCATCGATCACATGAACGTGTGAAGAGACATGATGGGGGCACAAGGGAAAGGGGTCTTAGTGGCCCTGCCATGTTCTCCCCAGGTCTGTTTCCAGGGTCTGGAAGCTAGAGCTGTGCAAGTGTGTGTGTGCGTGTGTGTGTGCATGTGTGTGCAAGTGTGTGTGTGCGCGCATCAGGGAGGTGGTCGGGGCAGAGACAATTTCCTTTACTGTAATGGAGGCAAAAAAGTCAATCTGTTTGACAAAGCAACATCCCAGCTTCCCCACAGCTAGCTCCTCTTTAATACAATCCCCATTCTGTAACAGGCGGACACAAGGTCAGGCCACTCACCGCAGCTCATGGGAAGAGGGGAAACGAATCTCCAGGATCTGGTGACAGACATTTTATTCTGACTCAGCTCTTACTACACATTCTGAATGCTGATTTATGGACTGAACACGCTGTACCTTTTGCCTCGGATACAGTGGCCAACGTGTGACCAAGGTATGCCCAGGAGGCTGGATCTGGCCTGCAGAGCCATGTCATCCACAGCCTGCAGGGCTCCCCAGGGAGTTAGAAATTTGGTGGCTGGATGAGAGGTGGCAGAATCAATTAATGTCTAAATGTCTGTCCCCATGAAGAACCCAGCAAGCTAGATCCAGAGTGCAGAGCGGTGATACCCAGCCTGTGGAGCTACCTGTGGGCTCATAATCTGGCAGTGGAGAGAGTGGTGGCTGCTGCGATTCGGGGAGCTTTTGAAATTAGTACTGCTCCTGCTATCTCACAGCTCCATGCTCTGGATCTAACCCACAAACTGGACCTGTGCAATTCATCCAGCCCCTGGATGAGGTAGTTTGACACCCTTGTATCATCATGGACCCAGGCAGCTGTTCCTGAGGGCCCAGAGAATGACATCTTCTGAGAACCCAGCAACAGTAGATGACAACTTTCTCACTAGGAAGGTGGTTGAGCACTGCAACAGGCCACCCAGAGAGGATGTGGACTCTCCATCTGTGGACTTCTTTAAGAACAGGTTAGACAAACACTTGGCTTGGATGGTTTCATCATGGATATTCCTCCTTGAGCTGGGCCATTGTTGACCTCCTGAAGCCCCTTCCATCCCTACCTTTCCATAACTCTATGTGGTTATGAGGAGAAAGAAGTGTATGTAACAATCTCTCCCTCTCCGGATCTTTTGTAATAAATCCATAGGCAAGGATTTTTTGGAAGGGTACTTGATGCCCAAATGTTTGGAAAGAGAGGTGGGGGCATGGCACTATACTAAGGAGGAATACACATCCTCGTCAATTAGCAAGGAGCCAGGGGAGGGGCACTCTGAAGTGCTTTGGGTTAGAGTACAAGGCAGTCAAGGGGAAAGAGACTTAATGGTGGGAGTCTACTACAGACCTCCCAACCAGGGAGAAGAGCTTGACCAGGAATTCTTGGGTCAGCTCACAGGGGTTGTGAAGGCTAAGGATGTGGTCATCATGGGTGACCTGAACTTCCCGGACTTCTGCTGGGAAGAGCAGTCAGCCAGGTCTGACCGCTCATGTAGGTTCTTGGCCAGAGTGCAGGACCTCCATCTAACCCAGGAGGTGCACAGCCCCACCAGGGGGGACACCTTGTTGGACCTAGTGCTGGCCATGGGTGATGACCTGGTGAGGGGGCTGCAAGTGCTCGACCACCTGGGCGACAGCGATCATCGCCTGCTGGAATTCACCATCCAGCGCAGGGTGGCAAAGGCATGCAATAAGGCAGCGGCCCTAGATTTTACGAGAGCAAACTTCAGCGAGCTAAGGAGGTTAGTTGGAGAAGCGCTGAGGTCCCGGGGGGGAGGGGAGCCAGGTGTCCAAGGAGTGTTGTCGCTCCTTAAGGAGACGATCCTCCAAGCCCAAAGGAAGGTAATCCCAACGAGGATCAAAGGGAGCAGGAGAGCACACAAGCCTCCGTGGCTCACCAAAAGCATCTGGGAATGCCTCCTTGCTAAAAAGGAGGCTTACACCAAAGGGAAAGAAGGGGTCATCACCAGGGAGGACTATTCTGTAGTTGCTCGGGGATGTAGGGGGGTAGTTAGGAAGGCCAAGGCGGAGATGGAATTGGGACTAGCTTCCCAGATTAAGGACAATAAGAAGTCCTTTTTTAAATACGTAGGGGGTAAAAAGAAGGTCCCGGATAATGTGGGGCCCTTGCAGGACGCATTGGGAAATTTGGTCGTCACACCAGACAGCAAAGCTAACATGTTTAACAATTTCTTTGCCTCCGTCTTCCTAAGTAGGGACCAGAACAGCCACCTCCCTGCTGGGCCCCCCTCGGGCCCCGGGGGAGGCACACCTGGGCCAAGGGTTAGCGAGGATTTAGTTAGGGAGCTTCTGGAGGGGCTGGACGTATTCAAGTCAGCCAGTCCGGACAATCTCCACCCTAGAGTTCTCAGGAACTGGCCGAGGTCATTGCAAGTCCCCTGGCACAGCTTTACGAGCACTCATGGTGCTCTGGAGTGGTGCCGGAGGACTGAAAGAGGGCCAGCGTGGTTCCCATCTTAGAAAAAGGCAGGAAGGAGGACCCGGGAAACTATAGGCCGGTTAGTCTCACCTCGATCCTAGGCAAGCTGTTCGAGAAAATTATTCCGGCACACATCCAGGAGGGGCCAGCAGGGGACTGCATGCGTAGGGGCAACCAACACGGGTTCATCAGTGGCAGGTCCTGTCAGACCAACCTGGTGGCCTTTTATGATCAGATCACCAGATCATTAGATGCAGGGGTAGCAGTGGACATAGTCTTCCTGGACTTCCAGAAGGCTTTTGACATTGTCTCTCACCCCGCTCTCATTAAGAAACTGGGGGGCTGTGGTGTAGACACCCACACAGTCAAATGGGTCGCCAACTGGCTGGAGGGCTGCACCCAGAGGGTGGTAGTGGGTCCTTCTCAACCTGGAAGGACATGGGCAGTGGGGTCCCCCAGGGCTCGGTCCTCGGGACCGCACTGTTCAACATCTTCATCAGCGATTTGGATGAGGGGGTAAAAACCACCCTGTTCAAATCTGCTGATGACACTAAGACGTGGAGGGACATGGGCACACTAGAAGGAAGCAACAGGCTACAATCAGACCTAGACAGGTTACAAGGGTGGGCGGATGAGAATAGGATGGGTTTCAACACAGACAAGTGCAAGGTGATGCACCTCGGGAGGAACAATCGGCACCATACCTACAGGTTAGGGAACTCCCCTCTTGTCAGCACGGAGGCGGAAAAGGATCTTGGGGTCATCATTGACTCCAAGATGAACATGGGCCAGCAGTGTGGGAAGGCAGTTAGGAAGGACAACCGCACCTTGTCACGCATCCACAGATGCATCTCGAGCAGGTCCAAAGAGGTGATCCTCCCCCTCTATGCGGCACTGGTCAGGCCACAGCTGGAGTACTGCGTCCAGTTCTGGGCACCGCACTTCAAGGGGGACGTGGACAGCATGGAGAGGGTCCAGAGGAGGCCACTCGCATGATCAGGGGGCAGCAGGGCAGGCCCTATGAGGACAGGCTACGGGACCTGAACCTGTTCAGCCTCCACAAGAGAAGGCCGAAGGGGGATCTCGTGGCCTATTAAACTAGTCAGGGGGGATCAGCAGGTATTGGGGGGTCCCTGTTCCCCCGAGCACCACCAGGAGTGACCAGGAATAACGGTCACAAGCTGGCAGAGGGCAGGTTTAGGTTAGATATCAGGAGGTGCTACTTCACGGTCAGGGTGGCTAGGGTCTGGAACCAGCTTCCAAGAGAAGTGGTGCTGGTCCCTACCCTGGGGGTCTTTAAGAGGAGGCTAGATGTACACCTTGCTGGGGTCGTTTGACCCCAGTACTCTTTCCTGCCATGGCAGGGGGTCGGACTCGATTATCTGCTCAGGTCCCTTCCGACCCTAGAAACTATGAAACTATGAAACCATGAAACTGTTCTCCCAAATACAGAATCGGTCCAATAAAAAAGTTCACAAAACTCCTTGCTGCTCATGAATTTCCCCAACTATCACAGCTACAATAAGACTCCAACCCTATTACAAAAAATGAACAAACTGAAAAGATTAGAGCAGGGGTAGGCAACTCCTGGCACATTTGCCAGAGCATGGCATGCAAAGGCATTTTGCTTGGCATGCATGCCTTAGGGTGGACAGCAGGGAAGCTGAGAGGGGCCTGATCCTTATTGTGGCAGTGCAAGCCCAGCACCTTCCCTGCCATCCGCCTCGAGGCATACGTGCACCTGCCGCCAGTAACAAACTGGGCTGGGGCTCCATGGGCCCCAGTGCAGTTGCTTGCAACCTCCCCGCCACCTGCTGCGAGCAGCCCAGGCTCTGTGGCAGGTGACAGGGACCTGCCCAGAGCCTAGGCCAGCTGTGGCAGGCAACCAAAAGGCTGCAGAGGTGGATAGTGGGGAAGGGGCTGGGGATGTGCTGCCACAACAAGGATCAGGCCCCTCGCAGCTCTCCTTCCACCCGTCCCTGGAATGCCAACATCTTACAAGCCAAAGTTGAGGGTGCTTTTGGCACTTCACCCAAAAATACTGGCAACCCCTGGATTAGAGGATCAGTGGCTTGCACAAGAACATGAGGAATTGTTGATCCAGTGCCTATACAATAACACATGGACACCCCTTAAGCTTTCCTGTTTTGGAACAAAACTTGCACCAAACCTTCTGGTACTGACAAGTGGGGGGTTTTTTCTATTTCTAGTCACAGGCAGGTACTGCAAATACTGAAGTATCAGTAGCTCCTGGACAGGCTTTAGACATCTGGGGAGGCAGGTTGGGATTGAGTTGGATGTTTCTGGTAAGGAAGCAATTAGACTGTTATCTTTATGTCTGTGACTTAACACCCTGCCAGGAAGCGACGAGGGTTACCACAGATTTCAGACTCACCGTGAGTCAGCAATGAGATTCTGTTACAAAACTGCCTGATTCGCAACTTATTACATTCAGTAGAAAGAGTCCCATTGACTCTAGCTGGATTTGAATCAGGCCACCAGTCATATATTGTAAGTGATTTTCACCATACTTCCTCCTTCTCACTTCATCCCTAAATCCATGCCTAAAGTCAGATTAAAGGATGCTGCACCCAGCTGCATGTCAGCAGACCACAACTGTGAGCTGATATGCAGGGCTGCAGCTGGCATCCTTGCTTCTGGCTCAAAGTCCCACACAGATGTTTCTCTGAAGGCTTTTGATAACAGGAACCCCAAAGGCTGATATTAGAGTCTGCCCACGGGATAAGGGACTGGTCCCCCCCAACTTCCTGATGCTGGCCTTATGCACACCTCACCCCAGGCTGGTCATTCCTAGACTGTGCTGGGTGAGCAGAGCTGTGCATGAAACTATTTGCAGCCAGAATGCAATGGCACATTTGTGCTATTCAGAGGGAACAACACCTGTTTCATATACCAAAATAGTATGCCGACAGACAATGTCCCCATGAAGAAAAATGGGTAAAAGCTTTCAAAGAATGATTTTTCCAGCTGGTTAGCTGATTTAATACAAGATATCACATTTACCCAAAGAACTTCGTCTGCTATGTCCTTAGACCAACATGGCTACAACCAACGCCCCCAAAATAGTAAGTCAGATTTTGTATATTCCCCCCTCAACAAACTGGCATGTATTTTGTGCATCAATCAATAAATGATCTTGTGAAATCTAGTATGTATCGTTAGCGTTTGCTTATAAACTGGATATTTCTGGTCCATTTGAGTGATTTTTGCAAGATACATGAAGTTAGGCAGCTTTTCCTCTATATGTCACAATTTGCCTTGTGGTTTTTGCTCTCAAACTTGTAGGGTCAACTGAACAGTCTGGTGTTCTTTTTCATTCATAATTCCACTGAGATTCTCAAATATTTTGCTGTAACTGAGCTTTAAAAAACATTTGGCCCGACTTAGTTGTGTTTCAGATATCAAAAAATCCCATATGCCTGAAGGGCACGTTGTGCCTAAAGCTTGTCTAACATCTCTCCCAGCTATACACTTGGTCCAATAAAATCTATCACCAAAAACATCTTTGCCTCTCAGGTACTTCCTGGATCATCACAGCTGCAACAATCCACCAACCCAACTACATTCCCGACAATTAGGGCTGAACTGACTGACAGAAAGCTGCCAGCCTCAAAGCTGCATTTGAAACAATTAACTGCTTCACAATAGCGTAGTTGCCATATGCCGACACAAGATGTGCCTTGCCTGCTGGAGTCAACACCTTAATTCTGCATGAGCCTTTACTGGGAGAAGAACGGGCTTGTTAGACTCTGGTATTCAGACAAGCAAGGTGTCAGTCAACAAAACAGGATGGAAAAAATGGAGCTAAGGAAGCAAGTCTTAGAGGCATCCCACAAAACAGCCTGCTCTCAGAAACCCAGGGAAATCTAAGGCATCTCTTTTGCTTTTGTCTTTGCTTTCACTTGGAACTGTCACTGTATGATCTAGATCTAATTCCCATTAAGGTTTTTATGACCTGACATTTCTTGCTGCACCTTAAATTAAGCGGTTGCTGAGTAGAGTATGTATTTGCCTGACAGTAAGAGAGGTGGGTGGAAGAAAAAGAAAAGATGAGGTTATTAACTCAAATGATGGAGAAGAGCAAAACACCCTGCCCTGTCAAAATTTTGCTACACACCCAATTTTCATTCAAGCCCATCCTTATAACTGTTCACACAGGCATGGGCACCAGTGAAGAGTCTGGATTTGCACACCCTGGGCCAGACTACAACTGGGTAGAAATCCCACTCTTTCCTTATAAACCAGGGGTGTCAAGCAGAAAACCCACAGGCTGGATCCAGCCTATGGAGATGGGTCATTTGGCCCTGGGGCCTTCTCATGGGCTGGACCACCCACTTCCATGGGCCATATAGCTGGTTCCAGAGCCCAGGGGTTAGTGGCACTCGCCTCCCAACCCCTTACCACTATGGAAACTTGACCTTTAAGTCATCCCAGGACAAGGGGGCAAGTGGCAGAGACTTTAACTCTCTGGGTTTTGGAGCCATGGGAATTAACACTGATGCTTGTGGGTGCTCCAGCCCATGGGAAGCCCCACTGTTCAGATTCAGCTTGAGGGACAAAACGAGTTTGACACCCCCAGTCTAAACCAAAGCTTCAGATCCAAACCATATGAATGCTCAGGCAGTTCAGACAGACACGAACTTTGAAATATAGGCCCATCCCTTGTCAGGACTAAAGAACAGCACAGCAGTACTACCAACCCCAAGTCCTCAAAATAACATTAAAACAGAAGTAACTGTTCTCCCTGGTATTTACCTTGGGTGCTACCAGCTTCTTTCCCAGACCCAAGAAACAACATTTTGCTTTGTTAGCTAGAAGGTTATCTAACTTCTCTTCCTGTTGTTTAGTTAGTCCAATGAAAAATATTACCAAGCAAATCTTGCTTCTCAAAAATCATGAATGAAACCTCCCAAAAACATAAGCTTGGACTAAAAATTCAAGAGATTTAAAGGTAATAAATGCTGGGGAGGAGGGGTGGTATTTCTCTGCTGGTTTTGAATTTTTAGATCCTACAAAGGTTGGAAAATCATTTAGAGAATGAGCTGGGATCCTCCCATAATCTCACCACTCCAGAAGGTCAGCTTCTAAGAAAAATCACCAAGTGCAATTACCTGCTAAAATGTGAGAGCTGGTAATACTGAGTTGGCCCCGCAGTAATGGTATCATCTAGGCTAGGGGATTCCAGGCATAATGACAGAGATGTACGTAAGCACGTAACTGGGAGCCAGGAGCCCCAGGCTTCCAAGCCCAGTCTACACTACCAGGGGTTTTGCCTAAATGCTCAAAGGAAGATGAAAAAAACCCATATTTACAGTTGAATTCAAGGGGAGCTGCAAGTATTTGGCACCTCCAAAAATCAGAGGCATAAGCTACTCTGTGCCGCTGGTTACCCGGCAATGATTGGGGAATGTGTCTCTGAACTTCTTCTGAATTCTGGCTGGCATAATTAATGTGTTACTATAAAACTGGCCGTCCCATGCCATGCCTCTGTGTGCATTTGCCACCGCTGAATAGGGCTTTGTCAAGTGCCTCCCACATAAGATTAGACAGGCAGTTGTTAAACTTGATGACTGCTTTGGATAAAGCAGTAGCTATGCTAAGGAGGTTGGCTGGAACTGAGAGAGGTTACTTCCACTTTTCAAGAGCTGCTGAAGTGGAAAATGGAAGAAGCACCAGCAGCAGAATCAGAAGTAAGGAACCAGGTGTTGGTTAATGGAACATGGCATTCGGAAACACCCATGGAGCGAGAGGAAGAGGAAGTTTTAGACACGAGAGGGGAAGAACTGGACAGTCTTTCCTGGCACAGATACAGCTGTGGGACCAACCAAGGTCACAGACAATGAGCTTGGCTAAAAAGACTCCAGGCCATGAGCTGCAGGAGAAAGATTTGGAACAACTCAGGCCAAAAAAGTTAGCCACGGTCACAGAGAAACCGAGGCAAAAAAAGGGTCTCTATGTTTTTTGGGCACAATAAAGAACGAGGGTATTTTTGAGTCCCGTGAAATGTCTGAGGGAAGGTGTTTTGTGCTGCACATCTCACCTGCCCCCATTAGCACCCTTTAAACTCAAAAGCTCATAGCTCTGGCAGGGTTTTGGAGGATGTGCAAGAGCTAGTAAGGAGACTAGTTACAGGGCCTAGGCAATTGGATCTAAGGGTTCTCCTCATCGCATGCTGAGAGAGCCTCAGGTCCAGTCCTGAAGCTCCAGCAAGTTAATTGCAGAAGAGACTCAGGCTGGGAAATGCCCAACAGGAACTATTCAACCAGGTCTGTGATGTACCCAGCTATAAAATGGAGATAAAAATACCTACTTATTTCATAGGGAGGTGAAGAGGCCTTGACTATTAAAAGTGATAAGTGTCATTAATCAACCCTGTTTCTATCAGATGTACACCTACCCTGCTCCTCACCCAGCCTTTAAGGCTTCTCTGGATTAGGTCACAAAAAATTAAAGCTTACTGAAATCTGCTGTTTGCTCTGTGACTAATACAGGTAAACCCTATGAAGCCTTCTCCTAACTGCTGATCCATTGAGCGTTCATTTACGTAGCTGCCTAAAAACAAATAACAGGTTTTCCAAATGCATTGCTTCTAGCCCTTTTAAATGATCAAATCCTGGCCCTTAGCTGGGAAGATGAATAATTTAATTTCTCCATGAGCCTCCTGGTCCAACAACAGAAAAGACACTTTCCTCTCACAAAGTCCACATCACAGTGGGTGCATCTACATGTGCAAATGCTCTGGGGTGGGTTTACTTTAAAGTAATTATTTATGTTCCCAGCTAAGGGCCAGGATTTGATCATTACAATCCCAGTTATATCATTTGATCCGGTTAAGATCTCTTAACCTCAGGCAAGCATCTACGCGTGCGGGGAGGCACAAGCAGATCTGTTGCTCATGGCAGCAGTCTGCTCCCATTCCTGTCAGTCCTGCACCAGCCCCTGCCTGCTACTGGGGTGGCCTCTGTCCCCACCCAGGATCCAATGGCACAATGTCCCTCTGCCCCTGCAGCAAGGACCTCCCAGCACCTGCTCCACAACCACGTGGAGCCTGGGCTGGGGATTCTTAAGAAGGTAAGATAAGAACCTCCCAGCCCCCACTCTGTGATTCTGGAGTGGGGCTGGGAGCTCCCTGCTGCTGGGGCAAAGGAAAATTGTACCCACTCAGGCTTCAGTGGCAGAGTCTGCCCCGGCAGCAGGCAGCTCCCAGGGGCAGGGAGCAATCTCCCACCCCCTGCTGCCCAGATGACTGGGAGCACATTTGCTCCAGATCAGCCATCTATACATGCTGTACTGCACAGTAATTACTCCCAAGTAAATTTGCTATTTGTAAATATACATAGTAACTAGAGCAAATTACTGCACATTAAGTTTCTGCACATGTAGACAGTGACACGTACTATGCAGTAATTTGCTCTAATCTCAAGTAAAGCATCTTGTGTAGACATGTCCAGAGTCTTGTGCTTGGCACTGAAGTAAAGATGCACCTAGTCTGGTTTTATGTAAAAAAAGCAGATGATACTAACACTTTTAAGTGAAACTGGGTGCATACATGTGCATTCGATCCAGAAGTAGTTTACTCGTGAGTAAATTACTCACAAGTAAACGCTCCTGGGCAGGCATCTACACATGTAGGGAAGCGGGAGAAGATTTGCCACTAATGGCATCAAATTGCACTCACTTTCTGGGGCCCTGCAATGGGCCCCTGTTGCCACCAGGGGGAACGGGTGATGACTTTGCAAATAGCCTCTTCCTTTCCATTTTTAGTCCTTTGCTAGTTGGAACCCAGACTTAAGAAAAAAAACTCTAGGTTTGCAAAAAGGAAAATGTGATGCTGTTTTTCTGCTGCTTTCTCTTACAGGCCAGGATTTTGAATGGCAAAAAGACTAACAAGACTGGCTTTACGTGCAGAAGCTTTGGCCCAAGGTACTAAGGCCTTCTCAATACCAAGCTGCCACAGCCACTATGCAGGTATTTATCTGTCCTGGCTGGATCTTGCCCTCTCCTCAGTATGACATACAGGGCTTTATTTGCAAAGCAAAGTGTGGTTTGAATGGACGAGGGAGACCAGGAGTGTGCGAGCACCAGGCAGAGGGTACACACACCTCTGGTGTTCATCCCGATGAACAGGACGGAGGCAGAATTCTCTTCTACCGTATTCTATTCAGGTTCTTACACTTCTGTTACTTGGGTAGTATTTGAGCCCCTCCCCATTGTACAGTAAATTATGTGACTAGTATTTGAGGAAAGGTACTTGCTTATGTCTATCCCAACCATACAGTTGGTCCAATAAAAGATACTGCCCATGAGATTTTGTGACCTTATCTATCACGTGAGCGTGCTTCACTCTTTCAACCTGATTACCGGAATGGAGCCCTGTGTGTCCACTGTAACGGCTGGTTTTGTTTTGGGGGGGGGGGGCGGGGACTTATTTCAAATGTCCCTGGTGCTCTGTGTTGTTGTTAGAAGATAGGTGGAAGAAGTTTGCCAGGCACTTGGATTGCAGGTGGGGAATTGAGAAGGGATTGCCCATGGGGATTTATTTCTTGATCTGGTACTGGCTCCTGAGAACATTCTGCCTCCTGCCCAGGTGAGCTTTATCACAGTGGCAGAAAGTCCCAGCAAGCCACAGGAGCAAAACTATGGATTCTGGTTCCTATCTTAGAGATTGTGTTGATCCTTTAGACCATAGTTTCTCAACCTGCGGTACATGTACCCCTGAGGGTATGCAAGACACAGGCAAGGGGGTATGTGGGTACCCCAACACTCTCTCTCTCACACCCTCTTTTCCTCTCTCTCTCGCCCTCAAAACCATGGCAAAAAATTGGTGCAATTTAAAAAATTTAATTCCCCAGTAATAAGTTGTTCAGTGCTCCTAGCTCTGGCCTTCATCACCTCTAGCCCAGGTACATATTTGAGTTGTGCACCCCTGGTGTAAAAGATGGCAACCCTAACCACACCAGATCAGACATCTGTCATATCACAGCCTTATATACACAGCCCTTCTTCCAACATATGGCACACATTAGTCTGTAAATATAAAATCCCCTGGAATATTGAATGTTGGGGTACTTCTTAAAATTTTCAGAAGTTAGGGGGTACTTGCTACTTAAAAGGTTGAGAAACGCTGTTTTAGACAACCTGGGCCCTACAGCATTGAACACCTTGAAGATGAGCACTGGGGACTTGACCTTGACAAGTTAGTGTATGGGAGGCTCTTGCAGAAAGCAGAAGGCAGGTCTGATGGGCTTGCAGTAGCCTGAGGATAACTCAGTCCTCACAGAACTTTATCAAAGATCAATCTGATTACTCAAGCTGATGCTTAAATGGGAGCTGGTTCCTTAATGAATGAAACATGTGCTGCTGAGACACCCAGCTGTATGCATCTACCCAGAATGCAAAGAAAGAGAAAGACAGAAAACTATCCTCTCGGTTTTTTTCTAAATAATGCTCTTAATATATTTCACTCAATCATTCTAAATAACTCCACTGTTGGGAGAGGATCTGAATCAGGGCTGTTGCCCTCAGTTACAATTGACTATGAATGGTCCTTGCCCCTCTGATTTCATGGTCTCGGCTCCATTTTAGTGACTTTTTCTATCTTATCTAACCACAGAGTTGGAGCATCAGCTGATTTAAATCGGTATAGTTCCAGCTTGGGATCCGGCCCGCTGAGTTTATCAGGACTGTACCATGTGTTTCATTAAGATGCCATTATTATCCCACTGAAGCAGATGGATTAAAAAAAAAAAAGGAATTAAATGAAAGAAGACCCTTTAGGGAGGAACTGTATTAATTCCATATTAGAAATGTCTATAAAGTGCAGAAGAAAGAAGACTGGAAGGCTCCGTTTTTAAAACTGTATAGCAGGGGCTGATTTTCGCAGTTGCTGAGGGTCCAAAGCCCCTGCTGAGTCCAGACAGAATGGCGGGTACTCAATACCTCTGAAAAATCAGGCCTCTCAAATCTTACCCTTTTACTCAAAAGCCTTGAAGAGAAGTGCTGTTTGCCTAGACAGCAAGCTGCCTGCAGTGCCAGAGCTGTTAAATATAGCACGTGGCATTCTTCAGCCAAGACTAGTGAGAGTGCTCAAATGGTCTGGAGACTGTGAAATACATGTAAAGTCATGCTGCCTAACATAGATTGCTCAGGCCCACTTCAAGGAGGCATTTAGGCATATGTAATCACGGTTGTTACAGCTAGAGATCTGGGTGCACGTCTACTGCACACTCACTGGGTGACCTCGGATGAGTCCTGTAACTTCTTTGGGCCTCAGTTTCCCCATCCTGTCAAATGTGAATCATGCAGTAATTTGCACGCTTCTGGAAGGGGTGGTGGGAAACAACTCACTGATTCCCAGATACGGGACTGTTCAGCCTAGAAAAGCAAAGACTTTGGGGGGATTTGGTGGCAGCTTACAAATATATCAAGGGAGAGCATCAGGGGCTAGGTGGACAACTATTCACCAAAGCGCCCCAGGGGAAAACCAGGAGCACAAGGTCAAACTTCTAGAAGAAGGTTTCAGGCCTGATATAAGGAAAAACTTCTTCACGGTTCATGTGACCAGACTCTGGAAGAGACTCCCAGCAGGAGTGGTGCAGACACCTACCCTGGAGATCTTCAAAAGGAGACTGGATACACACCTTGCTGGGGTGATTTGACCCTAGCTGTCTTTCTTGCCCAGAGTGGGGGGGACTGGACCCAATGATCTCACAAAGTCTCTTCCAGCCCTAAATTTCTGTGAATCTGTGCGAATCCGATTCAGTACAGCCACTTTATATCAAACCTCCATAAGAGCAGTTGAAGATGTCATTAAAAGAACGGCACTTGTTAGAGCAGGGTTAGTTAATTGGCTGCACTGTAATAATGAAGGGGTGTGTCCACACATGCACTTTACTGTGGAGTTGACTAATTAGCTCTGCAGTAAAGCATCACAGTCTATACATATGCCCATATTAGGGTGCACTAAACTAATTAAGTCTCCCATAGGATAGTACTTCCTGGGACAAGTAGTATCCTTTAGATACATGTGCTGCCTGGTCCACTCTGAAGCATCCTCATTCCCCAAGCAGCCCCTCTACTACCCGACGCCACCACCCAGAACCTGGGGCTGATCCCTGGGCTCCCTGCTCTAGGTTGGCTGCTCCCAGGCATGATGTCTTCACATATACCCAGGACCACCCCGGCTTGAACTGCTGTGGGCATGGGCACATGTGAACATGCGGCACCTGCACAGCTGACTCCAGTGCAAACCGCACTAGAGTTTATTCAGGTGCACTAATTTCACATGTAGATGTGCCCAAGAAGTCAGGTTCTGCTGCTAGAATTATTAAGACAGGTGGGCATGAAAGACAGGGTTTGTTTCAATGAGACTATTTATAAAGCATTTTTAAATCCTCATGTGAAACGTGCTATAAAAGGAAGAAGAGCATGATTATTGGTTTATTATTTTAAGGGCTGAGCCAGCTTAATGCCCCCAGCTGCAGAGCACAGTACCTACAGCTGGCCCACATGGTTTCAGCAGAGCTAGGCTGGTGAGTTCTGTACCGGTCAGAAGATGTTTATAGGCTCCAGCCCATAGGGTGGGCAGGGTTTGCACTGTCGGGGTCTCCAGCAGTGGAAGGAATGTGGTAACACTGTGCTCTTGTTATTCACTTCCTGTCCATGCAAGTTTTCCTCTGCTGACACCTGGCAGAGGATGAGCCATCACAACAGTACCTATGTCAGCCTATTCCTTTGAGTCACCCTAGGAATGTGACTGGGCCTTCCCTGAACACAGAAAGTGCCATACTGGGTCTGACCAATGGTTCATCTACTCCAGTACGAGGAAGGAGATACTGGCCAGAAGAAACTCAAGCAACTGTGGGGCTGTCTTCCTTTCCCTTGTCTGTGCACAGCTTTGGGCAGTGTCCACCAGGTCCTTAAATACATTCAGGGGACAGTGGGTGGTAGCTGGAGTTCTCTGGTGTCTTCTTCGGCACCCTAGTCACTAAACTATAACTTGCATTCCCGTTCCGTTTTCTCATGATCTGTCCAAAAGAATTAGTTGTGCATTTAGTAGCCTCCGTCTAGCCCTAGGGGGGAGCTTGTAGTTCTTGGTAAGCCTAGGCCTACCATCATTATACAAGAAACTAGCAAACTGCCCATCAAGAATGACGAGCCAGCAGAGACAGAGGCCCACTCTCCCTCTGCATCTGGCCCATTTCCACTCCCCCCACCCCTTCCCACTGCCAGTTCAGGTCAGGGCCCATCTCCTCCCACTTCGGCTCGGGGCCTGTTCCCTCACTTCAGCTCCGGGCCCATTCCCACTCCTCTGCTTTGGCCCCGGGCTGTTCCCCCCTCCCCTGCGCCACGCTGCACCTCTGCAGGAGTCACCGGGCTCCAATGGCCCCATTCACCATGAAGGGTGCCCCAGGCAGGCTGGGTTATAGGACCATCAGAGCCCAGCAGCTCCAGCAGAGATGTGGCACTGGGGACCTGGGGAGGCACATGGCCCCCCGGTCTGTGCATGGGCCAAGGGCGGTGGCAGCTGCGGGCTGTGCTCAGCCTCTGCTCCCTGCCCCCGGCTGCGGCTTTGACAGCAGTGTGGCACCATGTACCTTGCTGTCTGGCCTGGCCCACAGTGGAACTCGTGGGGCACCATGCCAAGCCACTGTCAAAGCTCTGGCAGGAGGCAGGGAGCAGAGACTGAGCACAGCCCAAAGCTGCCACTGCCCATGCACCATGCATGGACTGGGAGGCCACATGCCTCCCCAGCTCCCTGGTGCCACACCTCTACCGGAGCCACTGGGCTCTGATGGCCCCATGACCCAGCCTGGCCAGGGCCCCAGTCACTTTCGACGGCAGCTCATCCAGGGGTGCAGCACATGGCCCCCTGGTCTCAGTCTGTGCATGGTGCACAGGTGGCGGCAGCTGCAGGCTGCACTCAGCCTCGGCTCCCTGCCTCCTGCCACAGCTTTGACAGCTTGCGGGGCTCCGATGGCCCCATCCAAAGCGACTGGGGCCCCAGCCAGACCCCGTCATGGGACCATCGCAGCCCAGCTCCAACAGAGGTGTGGCACCGGACAGATGGGGAAGCACGTGGCCCTCTGGTCTGTGCACGCCACACGGGCAGCAGCAACTGCGGGCTGCGCTCAGCCTCTGCTCCCCACATCCTGCCATGGCTTTGACAGTGGCATGGTGCGGTTTCATGTGCCCCTGCGCGTCCCACCGCCTCTGTGCACCCCATGCATCCTGCCATGCGCCCTGGAACCTCCTCCTCCGTGTACCGTGCAACTCGACCGCCTGCCCCGCTCCCTGACCCCAACCACCCCCATCCTCTCCCCCTTCCCCTCCCCCTTCTCCTGTGTGTCCATTTGTTCCTAACGTGCTGGGCCAATTGGCACCCACCCTGCGGGTGGCATGTGCGCAGTTGGCCCGGAGCATTACAGACAGACAGACACACCGCCCGAAGTGCCACAGCTTTTATTATATTAGAATAGGCCTGTCTCTGACAGTAGCAGGAGTAGATGCTTTAAAGGGATTAGAGTATATGAACAGGGCATGTCTAGAGTGATTCAACCCCTGATATGCCATCCCTGGCATCTCCTATCACTGCTTCAGGGATGTCAGAAGATACATCCCAAGTGTTCTGTTTAGTGGGCATGTCTATGCATGCTATTAATGCTATAGAGGCTTACTACACAGTAAAATACCCTACAGTAAATCTTCCCTGGGACCATGTACATGAGCTTCCTGTTGGGAGCAAATTTGCTCCCATTGTGCTCTGGCCTGCAGCAGCCAGGGGGCGCTCCAGGCTTCCCTAGGGTGCTAGCCCAGGGACTAGCAGGGAGCACAGACCCATCCCCAAGTTCCTAGGGCCAGGTAAGCTCTGCCGCTGCAGCAACAGCTGTCTCCTGGGTTGGTACACATCAGGAGGGATCCTGATGTGAATGGGACCAGAAGATAGCTGCCACTGCAGAGCTCTCATTCATAGGTTCATTCATTGATAGATGTTAGGGCTGGAAGGAACCTCACAAGACCACTGGGTCCAGCCCCCTGCCCAAAGGGCAGGAAGTCAGCTGGGGCCAAATGCACATGGGGACAAACCCCATGCACATGGGGACAAACCCAGTACCCAAAGGGGCTTCCCCATGCAGCCAAGGACTAACCAGGAGCTGTTCTGCTTCTGGGGTAGCTTCCAGCCAGCCCTTGATAGGGCAGGGAAGTAGAGAGTTACCCCAACCTAGTACTGCTTGGTCCCAGCTCCTGGGATGAGCGGGGAGCTGAGCAGTGCCAGAACCAGGGGAGTTCCCTATCCCCAGTGGCCCCCTGGTATTGGGGCTCACTGGGAGCAAATTTGCTCCTGGTCAGTGTCTACACATGTTCTACTGCACAGTATGTACTATACAGTTATTTTACTACCTGTACTTACAGCAGTGGTGATATGTAGGGGGTGGACATGTACTCCGAGAGCGCTGGTGCATCCCCTGACCAGCCGTGCTGCCCGCTTAGGCAATGGGCAGGGGAGCAGACCAGAGCGCTGGTTCCCCCAATGTGAGCGCCAGCCAGGGAGCGGGAGCGCCAGATGTAGCGCTGCGGCCACTTCCGGGAGCACCACAGTCACTTCCTGGTTGGCGAGATTGGCCACGGTGGACCCCCACAGCCCGGTCACTGACTGGTTGCTGGAGGGGGCATGTGCCCCCCGACTAGGTGGCACCAGTCACCCATGATTTACAGGTAGTAGCTAACTGCACAGTAGACTATTTTACTGCATAGTAAACGGTGCTCACATGTAGCTGGTGGTGCTTTACTGCACAGTAGATTAGTCTACTGCGCAGTAAAGCATCTCATGTAGACATGCTCAATGGCTATTAATGTACCTGTTCTACGTGAATTCCTCTAATCCCTTTTTGAACCTGGCTGCCAAAACAGGTCTCTGAGGTTAATTATGAGGGTGCCACTTCCCTTGGGCTGCTCCAGGTTTGTGAATGGACTTAATCATTACAAACAGGCCCAGAACTGTGGGAGGCTCAAAGCTCTTTCATTTCCATGTGTGCTTTTCCAGCCACAACTGAAGATCTGGGCCCAAGTTTTCTGTTTCAAACTACCAGCAAGAATATTCCTTCCATTTTACTTTATAATTTTCCATAATCTCCTCTTGTTATGAAGCAAAGTACCATCACTATAATGAGATCATAGGCAATCATTTGGCTAAGTCACTTTCCCGTAAATTTCGCCATCTCTTCCCAAACCTATCAAGGCTGCACTAAAAGGCTGTAATTGCCCTTAAACAAAGAGATGGGAAAATATTAGTGGCTCTTACAATTATCACTTTTTCTCCAGCCTACAGTAACAGTCTAAGGCCCTGATCTCGAAAACCCTGCATGCCCCAAAACTGTAACCAAGTTTTGGGATGCACAAAAAAGGTAGGATTAACCCCTGATTCAAGATTCTCAAATAATGTATTTAATAATTTAGATATAACAATTAGAATAATCATAAGACCACAAAAAATAATTGCAGTATAACCTTTGCATATTTATATGGTATAACTATGTAGATCCTGCTTACTGTTGTTCTACTCATATAAGCATGTGCAATATCAATAAAAGCCTAGAAAACAAGTTTGCTGAGCTTTTAGAAACATTATTTTTCATTACTATCTCTTCATATCCTGGCCCTGCCTTAAATTTGAAGGTTAATTTACAACACAGGTTTTAGACTACATATCAAATATCATCCGCACCAAACAATGGCAGGGCTGCTAAAAAAAGCCTCTCTATTCTCACATGCCATCTCCTGTGGCGTTGAAACCTGCCAGACAGTTTGCATGGCCTGGTGCAACACACAGGCAAAACTATGGATCCTGCCTCAAGGATCTGACTTTACACATTGGCTAGAGGGTACATTCCAGGCACACAAAGTTAATCTGCCCAAATCTTCAGAGGAGTTGAGCTCAGCATCTCTGAAAATCTAGTCTCAAATTGCATGAGTCAATGACTCAGCCTCAGAAGGGCTCAGATTTTTTTGCCCCTATACCACAGCATGGTTGGTTATTGCAGGAAGGGTTCTCCCCTGGAAGTGTGTTTGGAGGAAGGGTCTGAAGGAAGTTGTTTGTGGGCTGCACAAGGAGGAAGAGGAGTTACAAGGACAGTGCGTCGCCCGATGAGCCAAGGCGCTGAGACCTACATTCGTGGAAAGTGATATCAGTGACAGCAAAGGGAGAAATGCTTCCAAAGGTTGCCATGAAACACTATCTCTCACGGGCAGCTGCTCAATGCCTCATCATGACATAAGCTAGGCACAGCCTCCCCGCTAGCCCAGCAGCCTACAGCACCCACCTCCCTCACTTCACCTTACCCTCGGGGCCAGTGAGATACAAAGCTCTATGCTCAGCTGTCCTGCCAGTACAGCTGTGCTGCACTCACCTCCCAGCTAGTCACTGGGACTGGCTTTGCTCACTTTTCTCTCCAGTGAGCAGGCCAGTCCTCAGTGAATTAAGTGGAGCCATCTAAGGCAGGATCAACTAGAACTGACCGTTAACGAAACCCCAGGGACCAACCAAAGAGCAAGCAAATCCTCCACTAGCCTTGAGGTACCTAAGCAAGTAGTTCAGGCTCCCAAGATCCATGAAATGAACTGTAGGTGGAGATTTGTGGAGACTACTGAAATATCTATTGTCCAACAAGTCCCACCAGGCTGCATGAGAGCTGAAACGCTGAAGACTAAAGTCCTTGCAAAGATGCTGACCTGTCAAGATAATTATTTTAGTACCTGAATAAATTATGCACTAAATGAGCCACAGGGTTCCCCCATAAGCAGCAACCTGCTTTGCTGTTTTCAAAGCCCTGTGTGCTCCCAGTCCCTTGTTGCTAACACATAAGCCAGAATTTATTGCTGATAAAATATACTTTAGCCCATGTGACTGCAAAAGAAAAAAAAAAACCTTAAAAAAGGTTAACCTGGACGTAAACAGATGTAGGGATAGCTGCCTGAGCCTGCAAACTGCCTAAAATGGTAACTCTGAGAGGTGTGAATTGACTAGCTCACATTAGAGATCAAAAGGTTGGTAGGACCTCAGAATTATCTAGTCCATGGGTGCTCAACCCCTGGTCTGAAGGTCAAATCCAGCTCACCGAGCTGCAGCATCTGGCCCACAGGGTTCCCCAAGAGTCAGGAAATTCGGCAGTCTGGGAGCAGCGGCAATTAAAATTGCCATCCCTCTCCCACTGCCAAATTCCCCAGCCCCACACAGCCAGGTCAGAGTCAGACTACAATCTCTTTCCTCCCATCTGGCCAGATTGGGGCCAGGACACAACCCCTCTTCCCCCTGCACAGCCAGATTGGGGCTGGGCTGCCTCCCTCCCCCGTCTGTGCAGCCAGATCAGGCTCACCAGCTGGATCCGGCCCATGGAGGAACCAGGCACCATCCATGTGGCCTCTGGGACAAAAACATTGAGCATGACAGATCTAGTCCAACCCTCTGCTCCATTGTAGGAAGGGGTATTCCCAACCCATTTTAGAGAGATGCTTTTCCAGTCAGCTCTGGTAGATGCCCAACACAGAAGTGTCCACGAACTCCCTAGTCCATTTGTTCCACTGTCCTATCGCTCTTGCAGTTATGGCAAGTGCAAAAATGGTCACGTGGGCACCTCATTAAAATTCCCCCGCTAACGTGCCAGGAAGGTGTCTGCCTTTCCTGTGTTGAAGTCACCCCTTCTTGTGTACCCTTCACCCCCAAATGAACCCTCCTGTCTGAAACGGCTTCCTCTGGGGGCTCATGAAGAACAGCAGCCATTCCTTTACTTCTGAAATTGGTCAGCTTCTACGATGCCAGGTATATTTAACAGCATTTCCCAGAATACTCCTGGCTTTGTCTTCAAGGTCCTCCCCTTACGTTGCATTAGGGTCAATGCACTCTTTGTATCCATAACAGGGGCAGATGGACACTGCTCCACTAATGTCAGTGGAGCAACACCAGTTTAACCCCTGAACATCTGGGCCACTGTATTTTTCAGGAATAAAGTATGAACACATGCAGCGACGTGCAGATTAATTGAAGTTTGTTTGTTATGCTTGCTTAAAAAACATTTTTTGGTTATGAGAAAATGGCTTGGGTTTGCATGGGAAACAAGACAAATGGATTTTCCAGTCCTATATTCCTCCTGTCTGCTACACCCCTTCCCCCAGAAACATGAGTTTTGCCACAAGCCAAGAACAAGAATTTTGTGGGAGCCTCATTAAAATACTGGCAGTCGTCACTGGCTCAGCCCTCCTGACAAAATAAAACTATTGCAATGATTTCATACTCAAACTGGTTTCCCTTGTTAAACCCCTCTATTTATTCCCATATGGAAAGGTCATATAAAGTGTAATAGGGAAGAACTTAGAAAGGTCCTGCACAATCAGCTTAAAAGCGTACAGAAAGGAAGGGAGCTAAAACCCTTTCTGTGGGTTTCTGAATCACCCACAGAATGAGAAGGGAAATGCCTATATTAAATTTTATAGGAAGCTACAAAAGACCTCAGCTTTTCTGCAGCTCCCTGCCCCTCTTCTCCTCCCCACCACCTCAGTTTCTGCAGCTCTGGTCAGGGATAATATTAATTCCATCCCCCTCAGTCATTTTGTAATTTTAAAGTTTTCACATCTTCAGTGTAGGCACTAAATCCTCCTATCTCAGTCATTCTCAGCCAGGGTGCCAGGGAACTCAGGGGTACCACCAGATCCCCTGAAGGCTGCCAAGAGGTGTGAGGGATAAGGGAGGTGTTAAGAGATAAGCAGATCAATGAATCAGATCAACCAGCCTCAGGCTTGTCCCTGCCTAGATGATCCCACCACCCACACTGCCCAGGTCCTCTGCGAGGAGGTAAGCACCCATAATATATAAATTACTTGTTGAAATTGAGCCACTTAATTCACAAGTGTTATGGAGGGTGCCCAAGTCCAGGGTGGGGTGCCTCAAATCCAAAAAAGTTGAGAACTACTATCCTATATTTCATTAGACCCTCTACCAGTTTGGACACTACAGCTACATGAATAATACAGGACTAAAGGTACTATATGTATCTTATTAGCTGTTGATCAACCCTTTGTAAGGGAATGGCAACAATCACTTCAGTACTAAGCACAGCTTTTTCCAAAGTGGTATCCAAGCTTGTATATGGATCCATTTGCTCTTGCAAAGCAGACAGTTGGTTCTATATTAAAGGTGGGTAAAACACAGCCGACAGGCCGAATCCAGTCTGCCAACCGATTGGAATTGGCCTGTGGGGGTTGTGGGCACCCCCCAGCTAATTGGATCTGGCCCGCGGGGGGCACCCACTAATTGCCTGGAACCAGCCTACAGCTGCCCCCATGGCGCTCCGCATGGGGCCAAGCCCTGTCTGGACCACCCCGCACTGTGCTCCAACCCGCACCCGCTGACCCGGCCCCAACCAGCATGCACAGCTTACCAGCACAGCTGCTCCTAGGACTACTGCAGCTGCCCAGGTGCTGCTCTGCTCCCCTTGCCTCCAGCAGCTCCTCCTCCTGCCCCTGTCGTACCGCTCTGGGCCGAGAGGAAGCTTCAGCCCAGCGGCTCTTGCCCCAGTGTGGGCACAGTAGGTAGAAGGCGGCTGGGGCTGGAGCCCGGTGTGCTAGGGCAGGAGCTTCCCAGCTCAAGCTTCCTCCCCACCCAGAAAAGCACAGCTCGGGCAGCAGCCACCACTGGAGGCAAGGGGAGTGGGCCAGCTGCACCGGGAGAGGCTGCGCTGGTAAGCTGTGCGTGCTGGCTGGGGCTGCATTGGCAGGCATGGGCTGGAGTGAGGGGTGGACCACCCTGGGTGGAGTTCAGCCCCATGCAGAGCGCTGTGGGGGCAGCCACAGACTGCACCACCTGGGCGAGCTCTGCTGCATGCACCCCCTGCCCCCTCCTCTCACCCCTGGCCGGATCCTGGGGTGAGCCTGGGCAGCACCCCCTCCACACACACATGCACGCACTCCCCTCCCCACACCCCTATAAGGCAGGGCCCACCCCCGAAACTCCACGCCATGACTCCAGCTTTGCCTACCCATCTCACTCCCAAACACAGCTCCCTCCTGCCCACCTACCCATGGCCCCATCCCACATAGGGAGTTTTAGTGTGTTGTTGCAGGCAGGGGGTGGGGTGCTCTGGCCCAGCCCATGACAGCTCATCAAAACTCCCTATGTGGCTTCTGGGCCCAAATAACTGCCCACCCCTGTTTTACAAGGAGCCAGTCCAGCCAGCCTATTGCATGCATCAGGATGGGAATTGAACATGCACCTGGATAGATATGTTTAATTTTCCAGTTTAGAAACCAGGGCTTTAGAATCTCCAAGTCTTCTGAAAAAGAGTCCAGGAATTCAATAGAATCTCAATGATTATGCACTAAAATATTGTTACAGCGTTCTCAATAGCGCTCAGCACCCATAAAGGATTTGTTACGCAAAGATCTCATCGCTTTTTCAAATCTTGATGAAAGAGCATTCCTCTTATAAAATGGTGAAACTGAGACACAAGGATGCCAGAAGATATCCCAAGCAGCCCACGGCAAAGAACCAGACTGTTGTGACCTCATGTGATCTGCTCATAAAATTGTGATTTTTAAGTGAGCTCTTAGATCCTTCTCCCACCACCTTCAGTGACAGATTTGTCATGGGAACAGTATGGGACCTTTAAAGAGGGATTATCACAGCACAGTAATTCTGAGAAAGAGACTGGTAACATTTATATAGGAGACAATTTTCTACGTGTCCTAATCTACTTGGTTTTATGTAGCAGCTTTCTTCTTTTGTTTGATCCTGCATCACAGCCCCTTTCCTGTATATAGGACATCACAGTTAGGTTGCCATGGAAATTATTGGGTTCTACGTAAATTCCACAAATCCAGACTTATGGAGCATATTCTTCTGTGGCTGTTGCTTTAATTATTTATGTCTGTAATAAATAACAGCAGGTTTCTCTTCTGAATGAAGAGCTCATGAACATTAACTTCAGAAAATTAAGCCTTTTGTTCAGGCTTCACCTTAAGCAGGGATGAAACAAGACTCCCCATCCCTGTGCTGCCAAAGTGCTTCAGCTCTGGCCTGGAGGGACCACCTTGAAGAAGAAAGGTGTCCTTCTGCCTCTGCCCATGACACTCTTGCCTCTGCTGAGATTTCCAGCAAAGAAGCCAGCTGGTGCAGTGGTTGTGTGATACAGACACCCGCTCGGTGTGATCTGCATGGAAGCAACCCAGGAAGTTCCCAAAGATCTGCCACTACATTGACAAGTCTACTCTCCCGCTGGTGCCCCTCAAGACTTGCAACCTTAGTGGGATTTCCGGCTCTTCAGCCAGATATCATCACTAAATCCTAGTGCTCTTTCCTGTACAACAGCTAAAGCAGCGGTTCTCAACCTTTGAGACTTGAGGCACCCCTCAACAGAGTTGAGCCCACCTCGGATCTTAGTTTTTACTTGTTTTCCAACTAGGAAAACAGCAGAGCAATTCTGGTGCAAAAGCAGTCAGAAAGACAGGGCAGAATGGTTTTAACAATATGGATTCCCATCTGAAGTTTATCTTGCGAATCATGTTTGCACAACCGACAGTGATAACACTGTGGAGCACTTGCTCCCCTAAAAGGATCTCAAGGCACCCCAAGGTGTCATAGCACCCTGATTCAGATCACTGAGCTAAAACAATCAGTCTGTTCCCTCCCCCACTCAGTGCTAACCCTCCATCCGGTAATACAATTGCTCTTGGAGGAAGCAGCACAATCCTGGGGGATCTACCTGGTGAATGGGGTACATCATCGGCTCTCCCCAGCACCTGTGGCTAGCTGGTTTCCTGGGACTTGTCTGGAGGGGATGGAGACAATGGCCTCCACACTTCCCTGCCCTGTTCTATGAGACCTGTATCCTGAGGATGTTAAAATGGGAGCTTAAGGGGATCATCTTCCTCTTCCATGAAAGAGGGGTTAACTGCTATGGCTTAACTGAAAGAGTGTGTACAGGGGCAGTTAGGGTATGTAGCTTCCCACTCTTGTTTATGTCATGGTAACTTGTTCCCAAGCCCATGCCCTTGTTATGCCTGATGAGAAACCATCTGTCCCAGCCACTCCTGGGAACCAATCCTCTGGTTTGCATTCCCTTTGGCCAGGATAAATTCTCCGGTTCTATTCGTGACAACTGCAACCACTTTCCCCTCCTCTTCAAGGCCATCCTTGTCCTTCCCCAGTCCTGAAATATCATTCTTAATCTGTCTCACCTGCTGCTCTGACCACACCTAGACTGTCCTCAAATTCCTCCACCATCTTTGGTACAACTCACTGCACCAAATCAAAGCCCTTTGTCTTCACTTTCTAGGCCCTACACAATCTGCTCGCTGTCACCCTGCCTTCATCTGCTTCTGCCAACTTCACTCAGTCAATACTATGCAGTTCACCCGTGCTCTTGAGTCCATCTCCCACACCCAGAAGTCAAATTTGCCTGGCTCGCAGCTCCTCATTCACCACTTCTGAAGGCTGCTACCTGAGGCTGTATACACACATACTAACTTTCTGACAGTTAAGCCAACTTAACTCTAAGTAGACTTAACTGTCAGAGAATACACATGCCTGTGGAGCAGAGTCGACTTAAATGCAGTGCAAGATAATATACCTCCAAGGTATATTATCTTGAGTTGCATTAGTTAAGTCGACATAGCTCACAAGATGGCTGCCCCCATGTACATGCGTATGCTCCCATGTGGCTTAATCCAACTTAGTTAAGTCGCCTTATTTTAAGTCGACTTAAGTACATGTGATATATACCCTGGGGTGATCCAGTATCGAAGCATTCATTTAATAAAGAGACAAAGCGGTTGTGAAGAAAACTGACAAAATGAAAGCCATCTGTGACCACAACCAGGTTGTCTTTCAGTTTCTGGAGATGTCCTGGCACAATAGCTCTCCTTTGTGTGAACTGCTCTTCTTCACTCAATAGGATATTCACTCTAAAGTTGCTCATTTAATTGTCAGGATTGTTAACTTCTCTGCTGCTGCTCAAAGCACACAAAAGACGACTATGAGAGGGGTCAGACAATGCCACTACACAGAGCATATAAAAAACAAGAGAACTATATTATGGAGAGCTGTGCCATCTCTGATGAAGGTCATTTTGGACTGGGTAGAGACTACCACAAATGTTTTCCTGGTTCAAACACTACCTGCTGCTCCATACATCAGAAATACCTCCACCCTTCCCATCACATTCACACCCTTACTTCAAACAACCACCCCATCCTTCACTCCATTGCTTAGTTGAGGTCCTATGCCCATTTTCTTAGTATAAAGTTTTCAGTCTAATTTATAATCATTTCAGCACAGCAGCCTTGCTTTATTATCTGCAGGCACAATGTTTAACATCTGAGAGTGCTGAACCCATTCTAATATTATAAAAGCCTCTGTCTATAGGTCCATAATGCTTTATTCGCAGTCTAATTGGCTGACTGAAACACCCAATCAGAGTGCTTCAAGAGTGTTTGGACAGGAGATGGTGAGGCGGACCACTGCCATGATAGTTTCATAGTGGGTAGGGTCAGAAGGGACCTGAGCAGATCATCAAGTCCAACGCCCTGCCATGGGCAGGAAAGAGTACTGACCCTGGCTAGGTGATTATCCAGCCTCCTTTTAAAGACCCCCAGGGTAGGAGCCAGCACCACTTCCCTTGGAAGTTGGTTCCATATCCTAGCCGGCCTGACAGTGAAGTAGTGCCTCCTGATGTCTAGTCTGAATTTACTCCCCGTCAACTTATGGCCATTATTCTTCATTACTCCCTGTAGTGCTTGGGGGAACAGGGACTCTCCCATAGCCTGTTGGTCCCCCTTGGCCAGTTTGTAGACTGCCACCAGATACCCTCTCAGCCTTCTCTTGTGGAGGCTGAACAGGTTCAGGTCCCGTAGCCTCTTCTTGTAAGCCCTGCCCTGCTGCCCCCGATCATGCGAGTGGCCACCTCTGGACCCTCTCCATGTTGTCCACATCCCTCCTGAAGTGCAGCGCCCAGAACTGGACACACTACTCCAGCTGCAGCCTGACCAGTGCCGCATAGAGGGGGAGGATCACCTCCTTGGACCTGCTCGAGATGCATCTGTGGATGCATGACAAGGTGCGGTTGGCCTTCCTGACTGCACCCCCACATTGGCAGCCCATGTTCATTTTGGAATTAATAATGACTCCAAGATCCTTTTCTGCCTCTGCACTGACGAGAAGGGAGTTCTCCAGCCTGTAGGTATGGTGCTGGTTCTTCCCCCCCAGGGGCAGCACCTTGCGCTTGTCAGTGTTGAATCCCATCCTGTTCTCATCCGCCCACGCCTGTAATAGTGGCAGGGACACAGGGGACAAAGTGGGGGGGAGGGGGGGACAGGCCCGTTCCCCCTTCCCCCAACCAGACGCAAAGCGAGGGCAGGGCTGGACACGGCGGCCATCAGGCCCTGACCAGGTGAGATGTGAGGACGGGGCCAGACTTGAGACTCTGTCCCTGCCTGCCTTGATGGTGGGAAGTGCACCTCCACCGGGCCCCAACAAAAGCTGAAAGGGAGGGGCAAGGAGGGAGGGAGAGGAGTGGGAGGGGGAGCAGGGGCACAGTGATGGAGCCCCACTGCTGCTGGACCCGGCCAACAGCTGGGACAGTGGGGAGCGGGAAGGGGAGGTAGGTGGATGCAGGTTGGGCAGACCCAGAGTGTGGGGGAGTGGCACCGGACCCGAACCAAGGAGAGGGGAGGAACAGGCCCAGACCAGAAGCAGTGGGGGAAGGGGAGAATGGCCAGACCCAAAGCATGAGGGAGGAGGGGAAGGGGGAGGGGGAGGGGCCGGACATGGGCCCCTGCCCCCCCCCCATGTCATTCTTGACAGGCAATTGGGTAGTAACAAATAGCAGCAGTAGTAGTAATAATAATAATAATAATAATGCTACAAAGAAGCCATCAGGCAGTATGGGATCAATCTCGTAACTCATTAATCTGATTTATTTATGTATTATTCAAGTAATCCATCCTAGGATTGGACTAGTAGGAGTCTAGGACTCGAGCATGGACCATGACTCCATCATGCTAGGTGCCGTATAAATTCAAAAAAAAATGACAATCCCTGTCCCAAAGAGTTTACAACTGAAATACAAGATGAAAGACAACATATGGATACTAAGCTACACTGCTAGCAAACAAAACCTGTAACTTAACATGTGATTAACTTTACATACGCAGGAAGTCCCCACCAATGTTGATGATGGGATATGGATATGCTTAAACGCTTTGCTGGTTTGGGGCCCACTTGAATATTGCCTGAATTCCTTTCACCTGTTTATTAATCAGTTATGATTTAAGCTGTCTGCGGCATCTCAAAGAAGATATTTTGTGAACCCAGTTCTCTGTTGCCCTGCACTGTATGCAGTCATTTACTCCCTTGCAAGGCAAGCATGAAATTAGCCCGGGTCAGATAAGTGGAACGCTTGGTCTGTGACATCAACAATCAGACTGCAACCTGGGCCACTAAGGGAGGGAAGTCATGTTTATCCAGAACGTCTAAACCTTTGCTTATTTTGGATAGAGCTATTTAACTAAGTTCCACCCCCCCCCACAAAAAAGGAATTTCAAATATTTTTTTTTTTTTACAAGGTACTAACCTGATAATTTCCCCTGTTTTCATATCACCTTTAAACACTTGGTGCAATGAGAGTGGAGAGGAAACATCCCCTGACACAGGCTTTCCATGTAACCTCATACAATCTCTATGCTGCAGGGTCCCCGAGTGTTAAGAGGAGATAAGGAGGCTTTTGAAAAACTGAGGCTCAGTTAATGCCTGGAAGTGCTTTAACATCATTAAATGGAAGGTGCCCACTACACAGGATCCCATTATTACAGCAACTGCCCAGGCTGGAGCTATCTCCTTAGTTATGCCCTCAGACCCCCAGAGTATTGCCCAAGCAGGGATTAAGAGCATCTTCAACACATTGATGTGGATGCATGAAAATCATCCCAACTGGGACTAATGATGTTTACAAAACATTCATGTTTGTGCAGGGAAATCTGGGTCACTACTGACAAACCACAAGGCAGCATGGACTCGATGATTTCCCAAGGTCCCTTCCAGCCCTAATGTCTATGAAATGCTATGAAATGCAAAGCAAGCATGTGCTAGCCTGGTCTGGTATATTATCACGTGAAGGACAAAGCAAATGTCCCACCTGTGCCAAATCATCTGTCAATGACTGTCAGTAACAGGTTATCTGCCGCCTAAGCACAGCAGCAGATACTGCAGCCTGTAACTGCATATGGCAAGTATAGGAGTGAGGAGACAGTCATGACAATCTCTGCCTTTTTAGTTTGTGAAAAGGACTTTTCAAAGTCTGCTGGGCTATTTCCATATGGCTCACACTAACTTTATCCTAGGTGGTCCATTTATTAGTAGGGTTTAGCACAGCCAACACTGAGATTTCACCTCAGAGCTGGTATTCAACCCATTCCCCTTAATGATTTTGGAATTACACTGTGGCAAAGCACAGGTTGTCCTGCCACTTTAAGGGATCTGAGCAGGCAGTAAGTAACCTGCAGGTGGGAGCAGGCCCAATCAGGCAGTCACATGTTGGGCAGAAGGCCTCCTGATTGGTGGAGAGGCTGGGAGCCGAGGTATAAGGCTAGACCCCAGAGCAGCACAGGCAGTTGCTGCAGGGGGTCAAAGGAACAATGTTGCCCAGCTGGCTCCTGTGCCCAGAACAGCTTGGAGGTCCAGGGTAGGAACTATGGGGATGGAAGAGGTCCCTGGTCCTGGGGCATGACCTAAAACTACACCCTGCTGGGGAGGATGGTGTGGTGGGGTTGCTGGGAAGGGCAGCTTCTAGGACATGCCACACCTGTGCCTCCCCAGTGAAGGGTGAATATGGGGCACCAGAAAGCCTCAGCCTCCACTGCCTTGCAGGTGACCCTGTAGAGGGAAAAAGGTTAAGGGAGCACACTCCGACAGAAGAGCACAGGGCCAAGGCCCACTGAGTGGGGCCTAAGGCAGGGTCCAGGCTAGGAGAACGTGGCCTGAGGCCCAAGGGGCATTAGGCCCATAAACACAGTGAGGGAGCTGGGTGTTGAGGCTCCAGCGGGTAGGGCAGAAGCCCCAGTGTGGGGGTGTGGGAAGATAGAAGCCCAAGTATGGGGGCACAGAGGGCCCAGGCAGGTTAAGGATGCCTAAGGCCAAATCTAGGTGAGGTGAGACAGAGTATAGCCCAGCCAAGGGGCCAGGGGTGTTTGTGGATATAGATGCTAGCTGCAAGGCATGGGATATGGTATAAGGAGAAGTTTGGAAGGGTGTATTCACCCTTGGCATCACAGTAATTAAATGGGCAGCCTCCTGCCTGGGAACAACTTAAACCACAAAGGCAAGGCAGGTGGGTGGACTGCCCTAGACGAGTGGTGGGCCAATATCTGGACCAGCCCCAGAATGGCCCACTTCTTACATGCATGATGTATGAGGTCCTGTGCAAATCTATCACACAGCTCTAGCTGGTGTTGTATGGAGTCCATCTTTTAGCATGGCACAGCCTAGATGGCAGCCTCAGCCAAGCAGGTGGTACATGCCCTGCCTTCCAGTTCACTGATGCTATGACCTATAAATGTCATAATCCCCGTCAGGCTACCAGCAAACAGAACTCAGTCTAATGAGTCAAAAAAGCAATGAGCCAACAAAGCATTAAGATGAAAACAGGATAATGCTCGGACATTATGCCCCAAGCTTAAGGTCTTGATCTTGTGTCAAGGCACTGAATGAAGTGCCACCCATCCAGCCTTTTTGCTGCGTTTGTTCAGATGTGATAAGGGCTAGGAGGGGGAAGTTATTATTTTTTTTTTTTTCAGTGGTGGAAACACCTCCTTCCCCACCCCTTACAAGTAAACTGTAAAGAGAATAAGTTGGGCAGGTGCCTGTTACTTTTATCATTTTATTTATGTTAGGTTTCCATGCTGCCCTTTCCAACAAAGGCTCAGGGCAGCTTAGAGTACGAGAACAAAACAACCTAAAAGCAAGAGAGCAAATCAAGAGAAGAAAACAAGTTACAAAAGCAAGTAGAGTATTATAAAGTACAAAACAATCCCCATGAAACAACATCCCAGCATGGCCTTGTTTGCTAGATGCCTACCCAAATAGGAAGGTCTTACAGCACCTCTAGATAACATCGAGGCTCAAGCTCTGGCGGCCATCAATGAGGAGGGAGTTCCAGGGCTGAGGAGCAACTGCAGAGAGCCAACTCCCATGGTATTCACTGTATGTGAAGCAAAATTTGGCACACTAACAGTACTAGTAGAAAGCTGCTCTCTGCTGACCTTGGGGATCATGATGGGACATAAAAGAGAAGGCAGACACTTAGGTACATAGGACCCAGATTGTTTAGGGCCTTATAGATCTAAATAAGCACCTTGAATTGCACCCCCAAAATTACTGGGACCTAATGCAAACTCTGGAGCTCTGTGGTCCTGGCAACTCAACCCCATCAGAAGGTGGCCTGTCATTGTCTGGAAGCTGCAGTTGGTGCAGACAGTCTTCAAGGGAAGCCTTATGTAGAGCACATTGCAATAGTTTGGCCTTAAGGTGACAAAGGTATGGATGATGGTGGCCAGATTAGAGTCTGAAAGAAAGGGTTGCAGACTTCTTACTTAGATGGGGTTGGAAAAAGGTGCTCCTAGCCACTGCCACCACCTGGAGACCTAAGTACAGAGGATTCTTGGGGAGAGCCTCAAAGTTAAGTGACAAAAGAAAAAAGTGAACCCCACCAATGATGGGTGTCTCAGTCCCCTCCATGTTTGCCCAGCACTATCTCTGTCTTATCTAGATTCAGATAGAAGCTTCAAAAGACTTTAATGTTATTTGTTTACATTGGAAGGTCAAGGCTCCACCCCTAGTAGGTGTAAATGGTATTTTCCAGATGAAATCAGAAGCTATTTACTGATTTCCAATGGTTGAGGATCTGGCCTTCAGACTTTTCCTGCCCTGGAAGACTGGGCAATTCTAAAACCGATTAAACGATTTCATAATAGACAAAAGAATGAGAGTACAGCAAACCAGGACAAGAGAATTCTAAATCACGTTCTCAGTTTTTGTTAGCACCTATTTATCTCAGAGTAAACACATTTCATTACTCTCATGCCTTCAACATGGGGGCATGGGGAGGGGGAAAAAGAGAAATCCATGGTTCCCTCTGAAGCCTCCAACCCATTCTCCAGCCAACCCAGAAAAGGCCAGACATGGTATTACTGGTACTTCAAGGTTATTAAAAAAATAAAATAAAATAAAATAAAATAAAATAAAATAAAATGTAAAGACTTGTTGAGGCCTTTTCTGAAGCCAAGGAGACCACATACTCAAGATTTTATCATCGCTTACAAGCCACCTTTAAGACATTGTGGGAATTTCTGTGTCCAAGTTGCTCCTTGCAATAACATTTAGCTCCAGGGTCTGCTCTAGTCTGACACGCCTTATGGATATCTCCCCCATGTGTTAAAATTCCAATGCCGTGTCACTAACTTTCAAAGTTGGTGGCATTTTTCATTTGTTTGATCCCAAGCACAGGAAAAACATCTCACAAAAAGCCACACAGTGCACATCTACATGAGACGATTATGCATATTGAACTAATTGTACTGCGCATTGGCGTGTCAAGCAAAAAGCATGCTAATGCTCTAATGTGCAGTAGATTTAGTCTGATGTGTATTAAGCATCACAAAAGGTGTTTATCTGTGCAAATGCACAGTAGCAGCAATTACAGGTGCTAAACTTAATGCGCCGTAATTACGGCATATTGATGAATGCATAGACAATGCCCACAGAGATTATTTCCATACTCCTGGGAATAATAGGATTTAGATATAATATTTTGATATATGCATCACTTTGCATCTTCAAAAGGCTTGCAGACAGCGTCCCCTGTCCATGTTAAGGTAAAACCAACTTGTAACCATCCAGAACATCCCAATGTCACAATGCCATGAGTCACAGGCTTCACAGTAAAAGAACCCAGGTACTTCTGCATCAAACCTACAAGGCACTACCACTTAAAGCAATAATACAGCAACCATGAACATTGCGGCGCAAGGCAGTAGAACAGAATTTCTAGTGGTTCATTTCACTTTGCAGATCGGAAAACTGAGGCATGGGGAAGTGGTGTTTGAGATCCTTTCTGCTGAAATCTAAGCATAAATGTGCTGTAATTACTCCATCTGATGCATAAATGTGCTGTGAAGCAGCAAATGCCTCTCCAGGATGTACCAGGATCTGCCATCTTCTGATGGTGAAGATTGCAACCTACTGGTAATGAAAACACAACACTGTTAAGGCCTTGTCCTGCTCTCACAGGAGCAGCAAAAAAATCCCCTTTGCTCCAGGGTTAGCAGGATCAGGCCTTAAAAGAATAAACCCTTTGGGCAGGGACTGTCTTTTTGTTCTGCATTTGTACAGAGTCTGGCAAAATGAGTTCCTGGCAATAACAAAAGGAAAGAAGGTGATGAACGCATGCCTACCATTCAAGTTGAAACAAGCCATTGTTTAGAAGAGGAGATATGGACATAGGGATGCTGAAGCTGACAGCTGATCTCTAGTGGATCTCTCGTGATCCACGGTCAAAAGAAAGCCTAACCCACATACTCCAAGTCGCATTGTGGACCTGATCCAAAACCTTTCGAGTCAGTGGGAGCTCTAAGAACATAGCGCCACAAATCAGGTTACCCTTTCCTCAGAGACCCCACCCAAAAGTAAGGGCCTTCATGAGGCATCTTGAGTGATACCTATATTTAGGACAGAACTACCTATAGCAATGAGTAAACTGGGCATGTGTAAGAAGCTGCACAAAGAAAGAGGCAGCTGAATGCATCATGTACTATTTCTTTGAGAAATCTCCCCGCCAACTGATCATTTATTAATTCATTCGGGGTTCTACTAAAATAAATGACTGGCACAACTCTCCAAACTCAGAGATTTGATGCCCGCCCACCCCGCTGTGGAAGCCTGAAGAAAGCACGATGGTCCACTTGTTCACTGAATTACCTTGCTGCAGAAACCCAATGTCCTATGCCCCACCCTAACCCGCTATTTGCCCAACACCACATGCGTTACATGGTACGAGGCATAAGTTAAACTGCTGCCTTTCATTTACGTCCCTTTGTTTCTAAGAACTCTTGGTGACATGATCACAAACTGCTTTCTAGTGGTGGGATTTGGAATAGTGGAAGAATAGCAGCCTTGGACAACATGACAGGAAGCAGACAGGATATATTGTCATCAATAAATACCTGCAGAGTCGTATGAAACCATTTCAGTATTTAACATGCTCCCCCTGAATATAGTGCTGGTCCAACAGCCACTAGCAACAGCTGCCAGATTGCATCACTTGGGCATTTAAATGCTTTTCTAGAAACCCCCAAAAGCTCCACATCTGACCACTCCCGGGCTCCTCGTGATTACGGAGACAGCCAAAACCCACCCCAGAGTCCCGCGCATCCCAATCCCACTGGCCAGTGGAGACCTCAAACGCATCCCTTCTAAACGGTGCTGAACAGGCATCATCGCAGCACATTTCTTCCAGACAAAGAAAGCGACAAGGCCTTCGGCACCCCACCCGCGATGACTGGCGAGCCCTGCCTGCGTGCGCCTGGAGCTGCTTCCCAGGATCGGTGCCCTTTATAAACAAGGGCGCTGATCCCCGCGCCGCGCTAACCCAGCCCTGCCAGACTGCCAGCCAAGGGAGCTGCGCCCAGTCTGCCCTTACCGCAAGCCCGACACCCCTAGCTCTTGCCTCCTCATGCCCCCCACATAGCTCTTCCTGCCAGAGGAGAGCGATACACTGCCCCTGGGGGGCATCTCCAGTGCCCTCCTCCATATCCCCTCCAGACTGGCACCAGGGCAAGCGGGGGGCGGGGGTGCCGCTTCCCCAGTGTGGCATTCAGAGCCGGGGGTGGAGAGGATCGTGTCACCTCCCGAGGGCAGAGATGCCGAGGAGGAGCCGGGCTGCGGGCAGCGCCCGGCCCGGCCCGGCCCGGCCGCACAAAGCCCTGCAGACGCGGCACCCGCCTGCCCCGGGCAGGACATCCATGGATAGATAACCCTCCTCTCCCCGGTTATCACGTTTTCGGGGCGACCCCACGCCATCCGCTCCCGGCGGGACGCGGGCACTCACACCACGAGCCGGGAGATGATCCACGACACCATGGCGCTGCGGGCCCCGCTCTGCGGCGGGCGGCGGGCGTGCGGGCGGCGGCGGCGACAGCGAGCCCGAGCCCGGCGCGCGGCTCAGCCATCGGGCGGCGCGGATCGGCGCAGCCTCACGCAGCCGCAGCCGCCGCCGCCCCGCGGGGGGGGCCTGGGCAGGGCCGGAGCCGCCCCCTCCAGCAGCTGGCCCGGCCTGCGGCGGGGTGCGGCCGCCGGCCCCCGCACGCGCACGCGCGCCCCCGCAAGAGCAGCGCGAGTGCCCCGCGGGCCGCGAAATCAGCCCCCACGAGAATAGAACACGCGGGGTCGTGACATTTGCCCGGCCAAGGCAGGGGGGCACTGCATCACTTCGTGCTGACACAGCGTCGTCATCATCCCCACAGCCAGGGCAAGAGCGCTGCTGGGCTCTGGCTGTCCTGGGTGCGCCTCTTTCACCGCATGGTTGGGATTCAGACCAGCCACTCCAGGTCTGGTAGGGCTAGTGTGGCCCTGGTGGTCCAGGGAGGGCGGCGAGAGGCAGGGGTGGTAGGCGAGAAGCGAGGATGGTCCAGGGAGGGCGGCGAGAGGCAGGGGTGGTAGGCGAGAGGCAGGGATGGTCCAGGGAGGGCGGCGAGAGGCAGGGGTGGTCCAGGGAGGGTGGCGAGAGGCAGGGATTCTTGCGAGTGTTATTTTTTATTGGACCAACTGTGTGGTTGGGAAAGTTTTAGACACGCTTTCAACCCCAAGAAGAATGCCCTGCCTTCCAAAACCTGGCTTAATCTGTTCTCAACCATGGTCTTGGTCCGATAAGAGAGAGAGGGGAAAAAAAAGTAATATTATTAATATTAATATCACCCACAAAAATCCTTGCCTTCTACTAAATTCTCCCCATTTACAGGGGAAGGTTTTCCTTTTTGGATGAGTTTTCAGATGGGCTTTGCAGTTTTGTGCTGTTGTTACAGTGAAGGATTTTTCTGTGCACATCAGTGTCTCATAAATCTTCACTGTAATCTTCCAAAATCTCCCTCATTCATATCCTCATAGCGTGGCTGACCCACAGGGTAGACTAGAATCCCTGCTCAGACCCAGTCCTATATTCTGGAGATCACAGTCGGGAGGAGAAGGTGAAAGGACCTTAAAAAGGAAACAATGAAGGAAAGAAGTAGAGAAAAAAAGATTAAGAGCATGGAACATAGTAGCAGTTTCCAAATATTTGAAAGGCTGACAAAGAAGATAGGAAACATTGTTCTCCATTGGCAGAGGGCAGGACAATGGGCAATGAGTTCAAACTGCAACATATTACATTGTGATTAAATCAAATTGTCATCAAATCAAAAAGGAAAAAACCCTCAAGTGTAAGAGCTGTAGGACAATGGAACAAGCTGCCCGGGCTGGCTGTGGAATCTCCTTCACTGGAGGTTTTCGAGAACACCCTGGATAAACATGCCTGATGTCACAGCCATGTGGGCAAGGGGTTGGATTAAGCAATGCCCCCCGCCCCCCCCACCACGAAGTCCCTTCTATCCCTTTAGTTCTATATTGCAGTATTGTATGTATGTGAATAGTTTCACACCCCACCCCGCCCTTGGAATCAAGACAGCACAGGAAGCACCAAAATATCAGACATCAAATCTGCTATTTACGTTACAATCATGCTAAAGGTTTCATTGTGTTTATAAGCTATATGTCCGGACATGAAGGGAAAAACTGTATGTCTGTTCCCCAAAGAAAAGGGGGGGGGGAAAAACCTAACAACAGGTGGAGTAATATTATTAAATCCATTTTAATGAAGAACTGTATCACAGAAAGGTTAAATGACTTCACATGGGAGGTAGCAGAGCCAGACAGATCTTCTGAGCCCCAGTTCAGTGCCTTGCTCACAACCCTTGCTCATATGTTAAATAATTACATAAATAAAAGCCCCATCCTCTCTCACAGGTAAGAAATAGTAAAATGATAACAATACCTGGCTCTTACATAGCATTATTATTCCAGTAGATCTCAAGGAACTTCAAAAAAAAAAACAAAAACAAAAACAAAAAAAAACAATCAGCATTACATTGCTATTTATTCCCTTTGAACCCAATTCCCAGAACTGTCGAGCCCCTGAAGTTCCCGTTGTCTTGTCTTCAAGTGGAATTATAGATATTCAGTGGCTAAAAAATAATAAATCAGATTTTACATACTGATCTCCCAAGAGATTCAAGCACTTAAATTTGTCCCATAACACCATAATCAAAATTGCTCTACTTCCTGCAGTAGGTCTCTTCCAATGCTAGGGGGAATGTTTCTGCATATACATTCAAGTTACTCACCTACAAACCATGTTTCAGGATATCAGGAACAAAAACAGGCCTTCCACCTTTCTTAGCTATACACCACTAGTACGACACTGGACACTGGTATGGGTAGATCCAGGATTTTGAAACAGGGAGTGAAGATGGTGTGGCACATCCCATATCACAAAACATTTTTTCTCCAATTAAAGAGAAACTAGATGCTTTACTAATGTGCTAGGGAGTTAGCTCTATTACTCAGTTTAAAATTAAAAGCAAAAACAAATAATTATTAGAATGTGCAGTGATTTGCTAGACTACACAAAAAAGTATTTTTTTAAAAAAGCACCACAAACTAGGCATAAAAAAGTCAAAAGATACTGCATCATTAGTCCTGTAGTCATTATAATTAAATACACATCTCTTATTCAGACTGAGCATCTTGACAGTACCTCCAGTACTTCACTGTCACTCATTTCTACACCCCAGTTAATACTGCCACACTTAAGTAGCTAGAGACAAAATCAGGCTGCAGAGCTGTGGAACAGAAGAGACATTACCAGGAACGGCTAACAGACAGTAAAGTTGCAAAAGAAAGGATAGTTGGAATAGCAGAACATCAAAATCATTAGAAAGGATAGATAGAGGGTTGTTAAACACCTGTGGAGTGGATAGAGATTATCCTAAATCAGCCTGAACTCAATTGAATCCCTCAAGACTGACCAAGTAAAAATGTTGCTGCCCCTCCCAGAGTTGGTTTTCAAATTTGAGTGGAGAAGGAATTACAGGGGGGTGCACCACTGCACCCTGCCTAAATCTGTCCCTGGACACTGGTTGTAACATTCCCAAATTATCTGGGGGTGGGATTTTCTCAGTTACCTGCCAAGTTAGGCCTCCCCTCAAGTTGCCTCCCATGACTTTTGATGATAAACAATTGAATAGGAGGGGTTTAGTGTTGTTTAATACAGGGGTCCCACTTGGGACTACTCACAGATCTGAGTGTTTGATGAAGGGGGTCCACCTCCCTGACACCCCAACCATTTGCCAGCCACTGGCGTTGAGATGGACTGCTGTGGTGTTCTGGCCCGATCCAGGTTTTGACCCGAGGCAATTCTGAAGGCACTTCCTAGCCTCGTCCAGATTGTTCTCTTGACTCCTTGCAGACAAGGAGTTAATCTTGGGATCACGCCCTGACCTTAGGACTCCGCTGATCCTAAGCAGCCTTCCTTCAATTAAAAAAACCGAAAAAGAAAGAAATGAAGAGGAACCTATTTCCTTGGAGGGGTGCCTCTGTCTGGGCTAATGCCAGTCTTAGTCTGCCGGCAAATAAGGCTTCACGCCCTAGCCTCAGGAGTACAAAATATGGACTGTTTGATATATATTGAGCCCTGGGGCTCCAACATCTCTCTGCCTCAGTGTCCCGCACTTGCCGCTGCCTCTGCCATCACCGGTGCAGAGGCAGGCTCTCCTTCCTTTCACTCTGGGTGTCTTAAATCTCCTGCGGTGGCACCAGGGGCTGACATCATCAGCCTGGCACTGCCCAGCTCGATTGACAGCTGGCTCTGAAACTGCAGCAGTGGCACCATGCATTGTCACTGCCCTGCCACTTCCTGCTCTGGGGGCGAGTTTTGCGTTTTATTATGGGCTTGTTCAGCCCATTTGGGGTTCTGGTTACTGCCCGTGGGGTATCATTACATAACCCCCCCCCCTTAAGTCACCTCTTGGCATCTGCAAGGGTGTCCTCTTGCTTAATACTGCTTGATGAGCTTTCTGGTGATATTCCAACACTTTGTTAGGCATGCCTCCCTCTATGATGCACCTGGAGAGAATATCAGTGTTATCCTTGCCTGGTCAACGTATGACCGTGAACCTGAAGGGCTGTAAAGCTAACGAGCAGTGAGTAATACAGGCATTATCAATATGAAATTGTGTCAGCCACTGCAAAGGCACGTGATCTCTGACCACCATAAATTCTCTTCCCAATAAATAATATCTAAAATAATCTATAGCCCACCTATAGCAGGGGGCTGGACTTGATCTCCTGAGGTCCCTTCCAGCCCTGATGTCTATGAAATCTATGAAATTATGGCCAGGCATTCTTTTTCTATCATCGCATACCTGCTTTCAGTGAAATTGAGTCTTTGACTTGCAAATGCTACCAGCCATTCTTCTTCCCTTCGTTTTTGGAGCAGTACTGCACTGAGTGCTTTGTCAGAGGTATCTGCCTGCAAGACAAAGAGGCTGAAAAATCAGGGGTATGTACCAGCATCTTTTGGCATAATGTGGCTTTAAGGCTTAAAGCTCTGATAAATTTGAGGGGACCACTTGATCAAGCCAGTAATTCTCCCTCATGAGTCAGTCAGTAGCACTGCCAACTCAGCAAACTAAGATATGAACTTTCAGTAATAATGTGCCAGTCGCATATATGAACGCATTTGCCACCTTGTTTGTGGAGGTCATAGATGGCAGATCGTCTCTACCTTGTCTGTCAATGGTTTAATGATTCCTTAGCCCACCTCCCTTCCCCTACACCCCTAGCCACATGCCAGCCATTGCTGAGGCAGCACGGCGACCGCCCACAGGTGGCAGTGGGGGTTGTGAGCGGGGAGCTCCTGCAAGTGGCGACTCCAAAATCCCTTTCTGCTTGTGTGCTGCTGAGGGGGTCACTTCCCAGCCAGTAGATGTGCTGGATATTTTTGGGCCCTAGGTGCAGCACTGCACTTGTCCTTGTTGTACTGCATCCTATTGTGTACTGCCCACTTTTCTAATCTGTCCAGGTCTGCCTGCAATTGTTCCCTACCCTTTGGAGCATTCACTTTGGCCCACAATTTAGTAGCATCCGCAAACTTGGACAGAGCACACTTCACACCCACATCCAAGTCACCTTGGTGTTCAAGGTATTGAAGAGTACAGGTCCAAGGACCAAACCCTGTGGGACCCCACTACCCTCATCCTTCCAAGTCAATACTGTCCCATCTACTACCACTCTGGGTGTGACCGCTAAACCTATTTGCCACCCACCGGACTGTGTAATCTAAGACACAGCCTCATAATTTATGTATGAGAATGGGATGAGATACTATATACACAAGGCCTTACTAAAATTCAAGAAAGTGACATCCACCTCTACTCCTGCATCTAAGCATTTTGTGACCCCGTCACAGAATGAAACCAGACTGGTCAGGCATGATCTGCCTGCTACAAATCCATGCTGGTTGCCCTGCTGCATTATTCTTCCCACTGGACTCCCATAGATATGATCCTTCATAATCTTTGCAAAGACCTTTCCAAGGATGGAAAAGAGACTGATTGGCCTATAATTACTTAGATCCTCCTTCCTCCCCTTCTTGAAAATGGGGACCACATTGGCCCTTTTCCAGCCCTCTGGGACCTAACCTGAGCACCAGGACTGCTCAAACAGCCATGCCAGCGGTTCTGCTATGACACCGGCCAATTCCTTCAGTACTCTCAGATGCAGCTCATCCAGGCCTGCTGACTCGAACACATCCAGTCCATCCAAATTATTCTGCACCAAGTCACTGCCAACAGCTGGTGTCCATCTGATGCCCACCTAAGAACCCATTAGGAGACTTATCTTGAGTCCTGTTCAGGAACACTGAGGCAAAAAACTCATTGAAGAGCTCAGCCCTCTGCTGCCCCCCCCCCCCAATCTGTCACCAACTACTACTGCTTATTCAGTAGGGGTCCTATGCTGCCATGCACCTTCCTTTTACTCCCTACATACGTAAATACTTTTTGTTGTCCTTAATTTGTGTTGCCAGCCTCAGCTCGGTAGTTACTTTGGCCTTTCTAGCTGCCTCCACTTGGTAGCTTCCTTCTACTTTTACCACCTATGTGCCTTTTTTGCCCTTAGGCTCCCCTGGATTTCCCCGTTTAGCCAAGGAAGTTTTTTGGCTCCTTTCCCCCTTTTCCCCTCATATTGGGATCGTCTCCCTCTGTTCCTAAAGGAAGAAATCCTTTGGGCACAACCACCCTTCCTGGACTCTCATCTCACCAATACTCCTATTTTGCAGTTCATCATTGATTAGACCCCTAAGCACACACAAACTTATTTTTTCATGGTTGCTTTAAAAACACCCCTATCAAAGCAAATTCTAGAATTATAATCTACCTAACATTGCTATAATACTCATTACAGTAGTGCCCCTTAAACAAGCTTTTCCAAGACTTAAATCAGAGACTTACAATAGGGGTAAGACCCAAGAAAATAGATTTATGCTGTTCAGTTCCATCATAAATCCACCAGCCTTAGCAAAGATCCCCTCTTTCTCAGTGCTTTTTATCTCCCAAGATATAATCATCTTCTAGGACAATCACCACCTTCCAAAAACTGGTCAGAACCAGCTTGCAGGTAGTCTCCATGCTTATCTATCCACCTGCCCATACAGTTCTTCCCTACTTTTTTCATTCATCTCTCTCTTTCTCAAGGATATATTTTACTTTTCCTCCAAAGCACAGGGACACATCTGAGCCTTGGGATTTGTTTCTTTTTATATTATATTCTCCCAAACTCTCCTACACATCTAGGTGTCTGTACAAGCAGCTGCTAGCTGCAGATAAATCAGTGGTCTTTATTTTAGGCAAGGACCTTGGGTATTTTATGACTGCAGTTCATCTTTCTCTTACTGGCATCCCTTTAGCTCAGTGGCACACAGAATATCTTTCTTTCTCTGGAGTACTTTGCCTGTTAAACCCTAAATGCTGAACTAAAAGGTACAACTAATAATACATAATTATTTAAGCAATGTACAAACTATAATACTTTTCTTTGTATACCAACAGCTACAATACATTTTGGTTATATTTTTCTTGTCCAACTCAGATGTGCCATTCTGACTTTTAACTAATAATAACCATTCTTAAATATGGGGCACGCTGTAGCTATTTCTATGTTGGTAAGAATTTTTAGTGCATCAGAACTATTTACCGTGGAGGTGTCAGGGTGTACGTTCACAGACCTCTGTAGCAAAGTTCTTGTTAATTGTGCGATATTATTAGGTATATGATGTCATAGGTCAGCAAGTTATACACATCAGCATAAAGTAAGTACTTGCCATGTGCAGCTGCAATATAGGTTAGTCCTAACCAGATGTCCCCATAGGAAAAGATATGAAATCAGAAAGTTATCATTTAAAGGATATAGTAGTTCTACCCAGTTACAGTTAACCAGTTCTTTGCTTAGAGCTTCTACAAAATAAATGAAGTGGAGCTATATAGTAGGACTGTGGACTGAAAGCCTAAAATCGGCCTGTCGAAGGGAACCTGGGAAATTCTACTGACATACCTACCTTAATAGGGAGGAAGGCAGGTGTTCAAATAATGTTTTCACTGTTCAAAGCAATCACAGCAAGGCCCCTCACCCACTCTTGTTTAGTTCTGGTTTTCAGTAACAATTGCATATTCTTTTTTTTATTTTTATTTATATATATAAATCTGTACACATGAAAGCTCAAGAATAAAGCCTTGAAGAGAAGCTTTGCTTGAAGAAAGCTTGTCCTGTGTTGCTGAACCAACTAATACAGCCACAAAAGGGATAGAAGAGAGAGAAAAAGATAGAGATATAGAGATGTTTAGATGCATCTGCAAATTCACTTACTGATTTGGTTCAGTGCTCTCCCTCTATAGCACCCACTTTTGCCACTGTCAATATTGGACTAAACAGATCATTGGTCTGACCCAGTGCGGCAAGGTCCTGGTATAGACAGCAGAACCTCGCCATGCTGGCTGGGAACTTACCCGAGCAAGCCTGAGAGAGTCATATGGTCACAGGTGCACTGGAAAAAGGGTCTGGGAACAAGCCCCAGGAAGGGGATACACCCCCAAAGACAAATGGTCACATGCCAGGGGTCCCACCCTCACTGGCCCAGAGGACTGACAAGACAACAAAAGGAAGAGCTGGAAGGGGATAGTATAGTAGAGCCAGGGAACTCCACATGGAGACATGGGACTTAGATAAATCAAGAAGTACCAGAGGAACATGACCAGATCTCGGCAAGGACCTGACCAGAGCTAGGAAAGCGAGTTAAGTGATGCGGGCTGTTGGGTTAATAAGGGGTGGGGCAGTAGCCCCAGGGATGGGCAGAGATAAATGCCGTGCCCCAAGACAACCAGTGAAGGCACTAATTGTGAATACAGGATGAAATCACATTCCTGAGTGAGGAGTATGACTGTCCATTGTGGGATGGAGTTGGGAACTTTGGAGGCTTAAAAAAATAAATCAAGAAATGAGAAGCAGATGTGTGCATGGATGTGTGTGTTAAGAATCAAGGAGTGTATTAATCTGGGGACATTTTGAATGAATGCATACAGTGGATTCAAAAATAGAATGTGAATGAATATTATACTTGTGAACATTCAAATTGAAGGACATGGCATGACTTAATGCCTAGATAGTTGTTGTATGGAATGAGAAGTGAGAGAGGCAAAATGACAGCCTGAGAACACAAACGTGGGACTGGTACGAGTTACCCACTGCAGACCTGAAAGGAAAGGGGTAGGGTGCAGGGAAGGTGAATCTCTGCAGGAGAACAGGTGGTCCAGCTGAACCAGCCTTCTCCCTGAGGGACCATCAAACCTCTCCAAGAGAATCTGAACATCAAGATGCATCAAGCAAGAGAGAGGGTGGGATGAAAGACAGGCAAGTTCCAAAAGAGCGGTGGTCTGAGAATTCGCACCCATTCATGGTGGTGCATTGGCTAGGAAACCTTGAAACCATGACCAAAAATGTAAAGGAAAATGGACATGGATCAAAGTAGAACAGGTTTAAGGGTGCCACAGATTGGCAGAAAACTCATGGTTTGGTGCTCCAGCTACTTCAAGGCCAACAGATGGAGAAACTAATTTGGGTAAAGACCAAAGAGGCAAATGCTTGGAGTTCCTGCTGCCTATTCAGCAACATAAAGATTGATGCACATCAAGCAGCCATAATTCATGCCACAGAAAGGCTAAAAATGCCATAGATAACTTCAGAAGAGGATGCAAAAGCCTACTTGGAATCCTTTGAGAGGGCAGTGTGGAACCCCAAGAGATATTGGCTTGTATTGTTTGCAGCAAATCTGGAAAGGGCAGCCCGGGGAGGAAGCCCCATGATATCCAAACAAGTGGTTCCACAAAGGCTCCCATGATGAAATGATGGACTGTAACTTTGGACAGCAAGAGACAACCTTGGGGGTCCCAAAGCCCACCGTGGATGTCAAGGTGGGTGCCCCGATCATCCCAGTGGTTGTCAATTTTGGTTGTGCTCAGACGGTGTTGAATAGGGTTACCATATTTCCAGTTCCAAAAAGAGACTACACCTGTTGGGAGGACACCTCACTCCCAACCCATAGGCCCCTGTCCCTGCCAGTGCCCCTCACCCTCACCCCCAGCCCACAGCCTCCTGCCCCCCCACCCCATCTCTGCTGCTGCCCCTTACTCCCAACCCACACACCCCTGGCCCTGCTGGTGCCCCTCACTCCCAAACCACTGCCCTCTGGCACTGCCAGTACCCAACTGCCAACCCACAACCCTCCCTCTGTGCCCCTCAGTCCCAACACACAAGCCCCCCAGCCCTGCTGGTGCCCCTCAGTCTTGACCCGCAGGCCCCCGCTCCTCCCAGCCCTGCCAAAGGGGGGCCCCCAGCTGCCCCCATCCTGACCAGCTGCACTCGTCTGGATCACTGTGATCCTGACCTGTGCATTTTGCATTAAAGAGTTATTGGATATATCAGTACTGGGACTAGGAAAACAGAACTCAAGGGCTGTGTCCAGACGAGTGATCACAGTGATCCTGATCCAGATTGTGATGATGTTTCAACTTGACCTGGAAATGCCAACTACAGGGAAGAGAAGAATAATTTCAGAGGCATTTTCGCCCAACGTAACTACAGGAGATGTAACAATGCAGCTGGGTGCTCAATGCAGCTGTGACAGAGGCAGCAATAATTTCTGACTGCCACTGTGCTGCTGGTATGATTGTGTAGCTGCAGAGGAAGCTGGGGGGTGGGGGGGGTTGTCCCCCAGTCTGCTCCAGTTGCCCCACCCTAGTTATGCTACTGGTAGCTAACCAGTATCAGATTCAAGAGTACTGATAAGAAGCTATTCCACACTCCACTGCAAAACATATAAAACTCATCCAGAAAATACTACATTCCAGACAAATGGTGCCCAATCTTTTGGCCCCAGGGGCTACAGGAGTGGTGTGGGGTTGGTTGGTCCATGGGCTGGCTCAGGCTTAATGTGACATGCAAGTCCTGGCCCTAGCCCTGGCCCTGACCTCGGCCCCATACGTGCCAGATTGGGCCAACTGCCACCACCCTAGTCCCATGTCTGTTGGATTGAGCCTATGCCTCTGGCCCCAGCCCCAGTCCTGCCTCCAATCCATGCATGCCAGGCTGATCCCATCCATGGGGCCATGTTACCTGGTCCCTGGGGCTTTGAAATTTGGTAGTGGGGGAGAGGTAGTAGCATTAATTGCCAGCACTCCCTGACAATTTCGTTACTCTGGGGAAAGCCCTCCAGGCCAGATTACATGACTTCATGGGCCACATCTGGCCCATGAACTGGGGGTTGAGCACCCCTGTGCCAAACTAAAAGCCTGCCATGGAATCTGAGCCTCTGAGACTGTTTGGTGCAAGGATGGAAATGGTATATTTCTCAATAGATTCTGTCCCAGGTTTTAAATAACACCTACAATTAACCCAGAAAAATATGAACAGTTAATAAAGGAGCTGTGCCCCATTAAGAAACAGATACACAAGCACCCTGGGAGCAATGGATTTCAGCTGCGTGATCTCTTGGATGTATACATGAAGAGAAGGATTCAGAAACACTCATTTGATCAAAGCCCTGTTACTGTCAAGAAGTCTGGAGTAGGAACTGGGACTTGTGACTCAGATCCCAGTCTCCATTATCAGCAGTACGGTGCACTAATTAGGTCAAGATATTGAGCCCAACACATTAAAATGTGCTATTTGACCTTGGGTGCCCAACTCAGTCAGGTCTGAATATCAGAAACTCAAGTACTCGTAGCTCCAACTGAACACAGTGATGCTCAGGATTTCTAATTACCAGGCTCCAAATATCTCCAGCTGATCAGAAGTTTTTTTGAGGAGTTTATCTTTCACCTCAGTATCCATGTCTATAAAATGCACAAAACATACAGTTATAGTGGACTGATTCATTAACATTCATAAAGCACTTGGAGATTCTTCTGCTTGAAGGCAAAGAGAGAAAGACTCTAAGTCAAACTGGAACTCATGTTTTATAGCCTTGAATATTAATAAAAACATTAATGAGATAAGAGGGAGAAATCAAGGTTAATAAATAACCCACAGTTCTCTGGGGCCCCAAGCAATTAGCCTTCCTACCCATTTGATTCCAAATAGCGTTTTCTTTCCACCACAACTTGTCCTAATCAGATCTCAGCTTCTTGGTGATCTACCACTCTGCCAATCAGTCCTATGTGTGGTGCTTGGAAGAGTTTACAATCCAAGTACAAGACAACAGGCTGATATGGATAGACTAATTGACACTTAATTCCCTTAGGTTCCTAGGAACCCCCCTGCCTTGAACTGCATGAGCCGTCTTTTGATCAGAGGCTGAAAGAAAGGGCCATGCACTGGGGGAATCTGGGTCATGCAGTGTCATATGCCAGTGCTGTGAGCCTTTTCATGCATGAGATTCCCACGTAATACACATCTGCTGGTGCACCAGGAAGTGTGCAGTGTGGGTGAAGCTCTCTAGCACCTGTAGGCCCTTACCTGAATGGAGTCTTGAGGAGCAGCAAACCATGGCTGAAGTTCTCCTTGCAGTCATTGCATTTATGGTGTTTCCCCGATTTAGTGACCAGGCTCTGACCAAAACTTTCCTACAGTTGGCCAAGGGGGTGGTCTTTCCTCTTGGTGGTTCTTCAACTGCTTGATGTCTCAGGTGTGGTGGTAGGCTTAACCTATCCTCTCCCTGGAGGATTTTCTTGATTGGTTTTTTGGGAAACATTTTCTTTCAGTCCTCCCAGTATAGGATCCAGATCCTTGTGATATGCCTCTTGTGGCTTTTCTTCATTTGTGCCCATAATATCATCCTATGGTAAAATAAAAAGAGAAGGCAAGTATCACCAACACATTCTCTATGCTAGGGACACAGGAATCCTCTGAAAGGGAAAACCATGAGAAGCAGTGAATAATGAAACATCCTTTATGAGAATGCATACCAGAAGCAAGATCTATCCAAGCCTTCTGCTTCAACATCCAACCTAATGACTTTGAGACAGGAAAGGAGAGGACCACACTTGTACAGAACACCCAGGAGGCAGTTTAGCTGTTAGGAGGCTCAGGCTTCTTCACATGAGGTACTAACAGCCAATTTTTTTCAAAAACATACCAGGAAAATGTGACAACTCTAAGATACAATGCTGCGTAAGGAACATGGAGACACAAGAAAACTAGCTGCTCTTATGCATCCAGGAAAGACACTGTCCTTAGGCAACGCTCACTGGTACTCCCAAGTAACACAACACTCTCACTGCAAGCATGTCCAGATCTCTAGACACAGTCCTATGCTTACAAGAGGACTTTTGTAAGCGAGACTGCCACCCACCCCTTTCAGTCCTAAAAGCAAAGGAGCTGATCCCCCGCCTTCTCACCCTGCACCCAGAGTAAGGGCCCTGGATTTCAGAAAAAGCAGACTTTGACTTGCTCAGAGAACTCCTGGGTAGGATCTCTTGGGAAGCCAGTCTGAGGGAGTGAGGAGTCCAGGCAGGGGCAACACATAGTGGGTGCACGTGCACCCCCTGAGCATCTGTGGGTGGTTGCCAACCCCTAGTCGGCACTCTCCCCCACCACCAACAGCACCGGCAGTGTCTGCAGGAGCTCCTGCTTACTGCCACCCTGCTCCCACTGCTGCTGGAGGCACACATTGTTCATAAGTCCAGGAGAGCTGGCTGTATTTTAAAGAAGCCTTACTAGGAGTGCAGGAACAAACCATCCCCATGTACAGGAAGACTAGCAAGTATGGCAGAAGACCAGCTTGGATTAGTTTACTGAAGAGTTCCCTGGTAAGTCACAAAAAGGAAGCTTATAGGAAGTGGAAGCTTGGACAGATAACTAGGAAGGAGTATCCAGGGAACTACAGACCAGTCAGCCCCACTTCAGTCCCTGGAGAAATCATGGAGCAGATTCTCAAGGAATCCATTTCTAAGCATTTGGAGGAGAAGGTGATTAGGAACAGCCAGCATGGATTCACCAAGGGCAAGTCATGCCTGACCAGCCTGATTGCCTTCTATGATAAGATAATGGACTCCATGAACACAGGAAAACCAATGGCTCGATGTGTAGTTGGCATCAAGCCGAGTGCTCCAGGGGTTGGTCCTGGGGCCAGCTTTGTTCAATATCTTCATCAACGACTTGGAAGAAGGCATAAAGTGCACCCTCAGCAAGTTTGCAGATGATACCAAGCTCTGGGAGTAGTAGATATGCTGGAGAGCAGGGCTAGGATTCCGAGTAATCTCAACAAATTGGAGGATTGGACCAAAAGAAAACACATGAGGTTCAACAAAGACAAGTGCAAAGTCCTGCACATAGGACAGAAGAATCCCATGCACTGGTACAGGCTGGGGGCTGACTGACTGGGCAGCAGCTCTGTAAAAAAAGACCTGGGGGTTACAGTGGACAATAAGATGGATATCAGTCAGCAGTGTGCCCTTGTTGCCAAGAAGGCTAACAGCATCCTGGCTTGCATTGGTAGGTATGTTGCCAGTAGATCAAAGGAAGTGATTCTTCCCCTTTATTCAGCACTGGTGAGGCCAAATCTGGAGTACTGTGTTCTGTTTTGCACCCCCACCCCACTACAGAAAGTATGTAGGCCAATTGGAGAGAGTCCAGCAGAGGGCAACAAAATTGATTCAGGGGCTGGAGGACATGACTTATGAGGAAGGCTGAAGGAACTGGGCTTATTTAATCTAGAGAAGAGAAGACGGAAGGTTTCATAGTTTCTAGGGCCGGAAGGGACCTGAGCAGATCTGAGTCCGACCCCCTGCCATGGCAGGAAAGAGTACTGGGGTCAAACGACCCCAGCAAGATGCTCATCTAACCTCCTCTTAAACACCCCCAGGGTAGGAGCCAGCACCACTTCTCTTGGAAGCTGGTTCCAGATCCTAGCCGCCCTGACCGTGAAGTAGCGCCTCCTGATATCTAGCCTAAACCTGCCCTCTGCCAGCTTGTGACCGTTATTCCTGGTCACTCCTGGTGGTGCTCGGGGGAACAATGACTCCTCCAATGCCTGCTGATCCCCCCTGACTAGTTTAATAGGCCACGAGATCCCCCCTCAGCCTTCTCTTTTGGAGGCTGAACAGGTTCAGGTCCCGTCGCCTCTCCTTGTAGGGCCTGCCCTGCTGCCCCTGATCATGCGAGTGGCCTCCTCTGGACCCTCTCCATGCTGTCCACATCCCCCTTGAAGTGTGGCGCCCAGAACTGGACGCAGTACTCCAGCTGTGGCCTGACCAGTGCCGCATAGAGGGGGAGGATCACCTCTTTGGACCTGCTCGAGATGCATCTGTGGATGCATGCAAGGTGCGGTTGTCCTTCCTAACTGCCTTCCCACACTGCTGGCCCATGCTCATCTTGTAGTCAATGATGACCCCAAGATCCTTTTCCGCCTCCGTGCTGACAAGAGGGGAGTTCCCCAACCTGTAGGTATGGTGCCAATTGTTCATCCCCAGGTGCATCACCTTGCACTTGTCTGTATTGAATCCCATCCTATTCTTGTCCGCCCACCCTTGTAACCAGTCTAGGTCTGATTGTAGCCTGTTGCTTCCTTCTAGTGTGCCCACGTCCCTCCACGTCTTAGTGTCATCAGCAAATTTGAACAGGGTGGTTTTTACCCCCTCGTCCAAATCACTGATGAAGATGTTGAACAGTACGGGCCCAAGGATTGAGCCCTGGGGAACCCCACTGCCCACGTCCTTCCAGGTTGAGAAGGACCCATCCACTATCACCCTCTGGGTGCGGCCCTCCAGCCAGTTGGCGACCCATTTGACTGTGTAGGTGTCTACACCACAGTCCCCCAGTTTCTTAATGAGAACGGGGTGAGAGACAATGTCAAAAGGCTTCTGGAAGTCCAGGAAGACTATGTCCACTGCTACCCCTGCATCTAATGATCTGGTGATCTGATCATAAAAGGCCACCAGGTTGGTCTGACAGGACCTGCCACTGATGAACCCATGTTGGTTGCCCCTAAGCATGCAGTCCCCTGCTGGCCCCTCCTGGATGTGTGCCGGAATAATTTTCTCGAACAGCTTGCCTAGGATCGAGGTGAGACTAACCGGCCTATAGTTTCCCGGGTCCTCCTTCCTGCCTTTTTTGAAGATGGGGGCCACGTTGGCCCTCTTCCAGTCCTCTGGTACCTCACCAGAGCACCATGAGTACTCATAAAGTTGTGCTTCTCCAACTATCCTCCTTAGCTCGCTGAAGTTTGCCCTTCTAAAGTCTAGGGCTGCTGCCTTACTGCATGCCTTTGCCACCTTGCGCTGGATGGTGAAACCCAGCAGGCGATGATCGCTGTCGCCCAGGTGGTCGAGCACCTGCAGCCCCCTCACCAGGTCATCACCCGTGGCCAGCACTAGGTCCAACAAGGCGTCCCCCCTGGTGGGGCTGTGCACCTCCTGGGTTAGATGGAGGTCCTGCACTCTGGCCAAGAACCTACGTGAGCAGTCAGACCTGGCTGACTGCTCTTCCCAGCAGATGTCCGGGAAGTTCAGGTCCCCCATGACTACCACATCCTTAGCCTTCACTACCCCTGTGAGCTGACCCAAGAATTCCTGGTCTAGCTCTTCTTTCTGGTTGGGAGGTCTGTAGTAGACTCCCACCGTTAAGTCCCTTTCCCCTCGACTGCCTTGTACTCTAACCCAAAGCACTTCAGAGTGCCCCTCCCCTGGCTCCTTGCTAATTAACGAGGATGTGTATTCCTCCTTAATATAGAGCGCCACGCCCCCACCTCTCTTTCCTATCCTGTCCCTCCTGTAAAGCCTATAGACCTTGATATTGACCGCCCAATCATGCGTTTCATCCCACCACGTTTCTGTAATCCCCACTATGCCTGGGCTGGTGTCAGCCAGCAGGAGGGTGAGTTCCTCCTGCTTGTTGCCCATACTACGACCATTTGTGTAGAGCCTTCAACTACCTGAAGCGGGGTTCAAAAGAGGATGGCACTGGACTAGTCTCAATGGTGGCAGATGACAGAACAAGGAGCAATGTTTTCAAGCTGCAGCATGGGAAGTTTAGGTTGGATATTAGGAAGAATCTTCTCACTAGGAGGGTAGTAAAACACTGGAGCAGGTTACCCAGAAAGGTTGGGGAATCTCAATCCTTAGAGGACTTTAAGACCTGGGTAGACAAAGCCTTGGCTGCAATGATCCTGCTTTGAGTTGGGGGTTGGACTACATGACATGACATCCTGAGGTCCCTTCCAACCCTAATTTTCTAGGATTCCAAAGACAACAAAGACTCCTCCTCACCTGCACAGCATAGCATTCATGCTCATCATGGGCTGACCTAAACTACTCCAACATCTGCTGGCAGAAGCAGCCAGCCAGATCCAACCGTTCACGTAGGTTTTAACCTGTGTGCAGGACCTTCACCTAATGCAGGAGGTATACAATCCCACTAGGGGAAATACCTTGCTGGACTTGGCGCTGGCTACAGGGGATGACCTGGTGGGGGAATCTGCAGGTACAAAGCAACCTAGGGCATATAGTGACCATCAGTTGATTGAATTCAGTATCCGGCAAAGGGTGGGAAAAGTAACCAGCAGGGCAGAAGTGCTAGACTTCAGAAAGGCTGACTTCAGTGTGCTCAGATTAGTTAGTGGGGCATTAAAGCTCAAGAGCATTGACAGAATGGGGTTCCAGGAAGGGTGATTGTTCCTCAAGGAAGCAAACCTTTGAGCACAGGAGGCAATCCCACCGCATAGAAAAGGGGGCAAAAGGGCCAAGAAACCCTCCTAGCTAAACAGGGAAATCCAGGAAAGCCTAAGGGGCAAAAAAAGGGGTATACAGGCTGTGGAAGCAGAGGGTAGCTACCAAGGAGGAGTACCTCCTTGGCTTGCACTAGCAGGGAATCAGGGAGAAAGGCCAAAGCAGCATTAGAGCTCAGGCTGGCAACAAAAATTAAGAAGAACAAAGTCCTTTTTCAGGTATATAGGGAGCAAAAAGAAGGTGCAGGGCAGCATAGGACCCCTACAGGACAAACAAGGGCAGTTGGTGACATAGGAGGGGCAAAGCAGAGCTCTTCAATGAGTTTTTTGCCTCTGTATTCTTGAACTTGGATCTAGACAAATCTCCCAAATGCATTACTGACAGAAGCAGGAGAAACACCAGGCCACCAACTGTCAACGCCGACCTAGTAAAGAGACACTTGGGGAGGCTGGATGTGTTTAAAATCAGCAGGACCAGATAAGCTCCATTCAAGAGTGCAGAAGGAATTGGCCAGCGTCATAGCAGAGCCACTGGCACAAGTGTTTGAGCACTCATGGTGCTCAGGCAAGGTCCCAGAGGACTGGAAAAGGACCAGTGTGGTCCCTATTTTCAAGAAGGGGAGGAAGGAGGATCTGAGTAATTATAGACTGGTTAGTCTTACCTCTAACCTTGGGAAAACTCTTGAAAAAATTATCAAGGATCACATCCATAGGAGTCCAGCAGGTAATATAATGCTGAAGGGCAACCAGCATGGGTTCATAGCAGATAGATCCTACCTGACTAACCTTTGTTTCTTTCTATGACTAGGTCACTAAAAGCTTAGATGCAGGAGTCGAGGTAGATGTCATCTACTTGGACTTTAAGAAGGCCTTTGACACAGTATCCCAGCCTATTCTTATAAAGAAATTGAACGGCTGTACCATAGACGATTAGAGTCACGTGGATGGCAAATTGGCTTAAAGTTCGTACCCAGAGAGTGGTGGTGGACGGGTTGGTATTGACCTGGAAAGATGTGGGCAGTGGGCTTCCCCAGGTCTCAGTCTTTGGGCCAGTGCTGTTTAATATCTTCATCAGTGACCTGGATGAGGGCACAGATAACACTCTGCCCAAATTTTCAGATGACACCAAATTATGGGGTGAAGCAAACACACTGATGGGAAGAAACTGAATCCAGGCAGACCTGGACAGGTTGGAAAAAGTAGGTAGAGAACAACAGGATGCAGTTCAACAAGGACAAGTGCAAGCACACCTATAGGCTGGGGGATTACCTTCTCAGCAGCACAGCAGTAGAAAGAGATCTTGGAGTCATTGTTGACTCCAAGATGAATAGGAGTTGTCAATGTGATGAAGTAATTAGCAGAGGTATTTGCACTTTGTCATGCATTAGTAGGCGCATTACAAACAGATCCAGGGAGGTGATACTCCTCCTCTATGCAGCAGTGGTCAGGCCGCAGCTAGAGTACCGAGTCCAATTCTTAGCACTGCTATTCAAGAAGGATGTGGACAGCCTTGAGAGGGTCCAGAGAAGGGCCACTCATATAGCTAGAGGCCTGCAGGGAAGGCCCTATGAGAAAAGGCGAAGAGAGCTGGACCTTTCCAGCATCTGCAAGAGAAGGCTCAGGAGATCTTGAGGCAGTATACAAATTCACCAGGTGGGGGCAGCAGGAAATAAGAGATGCTCCGTTTACCAGCACACCCCTTGGAATAACCAGGAACAAGCTGATAGAGAGCAAATTTAGGCTGGACATGAGAAAGAACTTCTTCGTGGTAAGGGCTGCCAGAATCTGGAATGGGCTTGCAAGGGAGATGGTGCTCTCCCTTACCCTGGGGGTCTTCAAGAAGAGACTGGACAAATACCTGACTGGGGTCATCTGACCCTAGCACTTTTTCCTGCCATTGGCAGGGGATCGGACACAATGATCTTTTGAGGTCCCTTCCAAGCCTAACATCTATGACTATGTGATCCCTGATATTCTACCTCTCCTTCAGACTTCCTTGGAGTCCTCCTTCCTAAAGAATCATTTTACAGTCCGCTATGGCCCAGAGATTTTTCCAATCCAAATGAAATGGACTTTCCCTGCTGATCCCTTGATGGTAATGGTGTATCCACTCTGCTGTCAAAGCTGTGACTGCAGTTCATACAGGCACCCCCACAGCCAACTGTGGTGCTGGTAACTGAACTCAAGGTAGACTAGCCACTTGGGTATCTCTCCAAGATTGAGGGAAGGTTTGGCAGTCCATGTTGTTATAACTACAATTTTAGCAATATCTGAGCTAATTAATTAGTTTAAAACTGAGTTATCTGCATGAGCTATTGCTACAGCTGCAGTGTAGACCTGCTCTCCACATCAGCAGTGTGGTCTCATTGGCAAGACTGTAGACAGTTGTCACATTGCTGCAGCTTTCCAAGCCTAGAGTAATAAAAGAAGCACTGGAACAGTCTGTCTGGCGAGCTAGGCAGAGAGCACTGCATCAGCACTTGGCATCTCCTCTTGGCGACCATAAGGGCAAGACATTGTTTTTTACATGACCGTTTGGATTCTGCAGTGGCTGTGAGCATGCATCTTGGAATGCTTCCTGTTTGCCACAAGCAAGGGGATTTTTCAAGGCCTTTGTAATGATTATGGGAAACGCACATAACGGGCAGCTTTGGCCATTCAGTTAATCCCTAAAATATCATTTTGTTAATCTGTCTGTATAGACATATTTAACACATCTACAAGGTGAATATTAGATTAGCAGAAGGATTAGCCTTTGATGAGGATATTACTATACTATATTTATACACTTCCCTGAAGAGTAAAAGGTACTTTACAAGCGTGAGGAAGCTTCTGTGGTTAACAGAGAGAAAGGGAAACACAAAGAGATAAAATTACATGAACCTATGTAGTTATGACTCATTGTGTTAATGTGCAGGTGATTGAACCCTGCTGTTTCCTAGTTTCCTTAACTCCAGTTTGGAATAAATAAAGTTTTAGATCAAATATACGGGCTGCTGCAAGGCTAAATTCATTCATGCTTGTCAGCATAGTTTTGAGAACCCCAACTGGAAGGGGCTGCAGCAAAACTTATCAATATGACAAGATAGCAAGGTTTCAGCCCTGTGTGTCGACTGAAATGTGTTAAATCTTACTGTAAGCCAAATTAGTGTCACAGCATTTGGAGATCTGGCATGAGATTTTTTTCAAAAATATTTTGTCTGTATAAATAACACTTAAATAAAGAGTTTTCACCCTTGATTCCTTGAAGTTCTTTGAAGAAATAGTTTGGCTTCATAATAAGATCTGATTCTCTGGGGTTATTAGTTATAGCATACCCTACTTTAAAACTCTGACAGACTGCTATTATAGTAGTACATTACTAGTATAGCTCCTGTTCTCTTCTCTTGCTCTTGTAGGAAATTTGGAAACTTCAGGCAGAAGAAGTTTACAATTTGCATATGGAGACTGTAAAAGAAAGACAGCATTTTTTCTTCATGTTTGTGGGCCCAACCCTTGAACACTATGAAGAGGGGTGCTTAGAGAAAAAAAAATGTTTAGTTTCAATGAAATGCATCCAACTGAGGCAGCTTCATGAAAGGTGGAAAGAGGCAGCAGTTGCAGATGTACTGCCCTGCTGCAGTACAGACACCCTCTCACCAGCATCTCTCTCCCTGCTGCACTGTGAGAGGTCAGGGAGAGAGAAAACAGCAACCCTAGGTTACACAGGAGGGGTGAGGCTGAAGAAAGCTTAATGATCAGCTAAACAATTAGCTATACTTATTTTCCTGGCTATTGCTGCATTTGGCTCCTCTTGTGAATCTATTGAGAAATCCAACCTACCTATTGTTTTTTTCTGGGCTTTGGAGATGTCAGACAATTTAAACATAGATTACTTCTAAATGCCTACGTGCAAAGGTTACCGTTTCTCAGTTTGCCTTGGAATATGTATGATCCAAATCTATGATTCCCACAGACTTACGTTTTTCCCTTTTTATTGTCCATGTTATTAAAACAGGTGATCCATTTCTTTCCATCTCACAATAAACTGTGTTTCAAAGGTATTTGGGGAGGAATATTCAAGTTTCTTGTGGATAGGGGCCAAATACAGTTTACACAATAAGAAAATCCAGGGATTTGAAAATGGTTTACTGGGTAACATGTATTGTTCCTCACAAGAAAGCTACTGTTACCCCCATTTCACTGGTGGAGAAACTGAGGTGCAGATAAGTTAAGAGGGATGCCTATGGGCACACAGCAAGTTAGTGGAAAACTCACATAGCTATCTTGTGGTCTCAGGCTTTTACCAGAGCTCAAAGTATTATCAGGGTATTTGCCTCCTAAATCAATACTCTTTAAGAATTTCTCAAGGAAAGGGAAAATCATCAATTCTCAAAATCTGCTCCTAAAGAAGTCTCCATGCCCAATTTCTAAAACGCCCTGCTCTCATCTTGAAATATGGTGACAGCTCACTAAATGTGAGCACCCCCCAAAATAACAGTGCTCCCCATATAATACCATTTGCTCTGAACCATGGTATGGACAGTAAGTGCAATGGAGCAAGCAGACGAACAGTGAAATGAAAAGGAGTTTCCAATGTAATGGGCTCTACTAGTGAAGATTTGTCCTTGGTGGGATTTAGTCAGGGGACTAACAGTAAAAGCTATAGACCCAATAGCTTCTTTCACTTCTGCAGGTTTTGTAATTCATAATATTCAGTATTTCCAGCAGGTCACGCAAATCTTTAGTGAAAGTTTGTCAAGTTCTCCTATACTGCAACCAAGATGTAATATTACAAGAAAGTAACAGCAAGTGAATCCGGTCAGTGTGACCCCAGAGCTGTGTGTATCTAATTTATGAAAGTACTGTATTCATTTCAGATAGTAAAGATTTTCTTACAAGTCTCCTTGTCATATGTATCCACTATGTGAGACAGCACATTTAAAAAACACAGATTAGAACTAGAATAATAGAATTATAAAGTTGTAAGGGATCTCAAGCATCATTTGGTCCAACCTCCTCCACTCATATAGGAATGCCATTCCTAAAGCATCCCTGTCTGATGCTTATTCAACCTTCTTTTGAAAATGTCCAGCCAAGGAGCTCTTGAAGGTTAGAAAAGTCTCCAGTCTACTAAAGAGAAGAGTCTCTGCCTCGTGTGAAGAAATTTAATCAGCTAACCATATTTGTTTAAAATTAGAATGGATAACAAAGCATTTGATAATGCTCTCCGAGAAGCAAACTTAGCCCTTCATGGGAATGGACATGATGATTTACCAGCATTTGCCAACTCCAGATTATGTTATTTAAACAGCAAGGGAACTTGGACATGACTAAGTGGCAAGATTTTAATAATATAGCATCTTTGCAGTTTGTCCCGAGCATTTTTAAGATAAAATTAATTAACAAAGAACAATTTTACCTCGGTTAATTAAATAAAGAAATTGAAAAGTAGGGAAGATCTTTGCTCAGGCTCTAGCTGTTCCTTGTGGCAGACAGATGATGTTAATAAGGCATTTCTGCTGGGTGGGCATTGGATTCCCAAGTCTTTAATTGTTTACATAATGATACCAATTTTTTTTCAGTGAACCAGCTCAGTTGTAAAGTCATATTATGATGCATTTGAATTCTTAACCAATAGTATAACTGCATTTTTAATTTTTTTTTTAAGTGACAGGTTATGTTTAAAACCAAAACTGGTATCAAGTTGACTGTATCTAATATCCCAGGTTTGCTTAAGATTTTTTTTTTTTTTTTGGGTGGGGGGGAAGGGATTTTTTTTTCTGTATACTCCAATTTGACTTTAAGATAATTTTAAAGAGGGAAGCAAACTCATTTGAATTTTTTTTCTAAAGTCTCCTTCCACAATTATCTCATTTTAGGTCTGATAGCTAGTAAGTCTATTGCTAACCCTATTGATTGAAAGCAGGTGGAAAAAAAGCAAGGCAGAAATCCTGAAATATATTTTGTCAGCAATGGGAAAAAGCTAGTTTGGAATTCCATTCTGCTAGGTGTGATTTCCCTTCGAGTGGGAAATTTCCTCTTTAAGCACTGTACTGTAAGTCACATATAAATATAATAAACATTAACAATAATGAAGCCCAGGTCTCCTTACCGTTCTTTGACTTGCTCAGAAAATGGGAGAAGTATAACTTAAATGAAAGATGTCAACTCTTGCAAGCTATAAACTTCTTCCTTTAGAAGCTGGCAAACAAATAAGCCAGTAAAGGGAGAAAAGTAGGCAACAAGTCCCCTAATATACAAAGCTGATCTGAATCAGCTGTGCAAATGTGCCACCTCTCCATATAATTTCTTAGGTGGTCCTTTGACTGTTTGAACAAGAGAGTATCTTGGAAGACTGCCACAAACTACAGGTCCTTTCTACCGTTATTCTTTTTCACCATAGGACTGAAGCCATTTACAATAAGATTGTTTAACGAAGTCAGGCTGAGCGGGTGAGTTCAAAACTGTGATATTTTGCCACTGAGTAATAAATTCATGGGAATTTTTTTCCAGGGGTCCCTCTCTTCTCCTCTCCTGCCTGTTTTCATGAATCACTGAGTACTGGTGTCAGTGGGAACTGAAGGTTCTCAGTACTTCCCAAGACCAGACTGTTGGTTAGTAAGACTGAACTCTTGAGTAGTCTGATTGTGTGCATGCTTTCGACTTTTATCGTGTTTCCACTGCTTTTTGATTTAGTCCTTCACTGTGAAGGGATGAAGTGTTGGTCTTTTAATTTTTTATTCTTACAGAACTCAGTACTACAGGGTCCTGACCATAACTAGTACTTCTAGGCACTGTGATAATGCAAACAAAATAGTAACTACAGTATCTAGTGTTCACCATTAAAACTATTGTCTTGATTGTATTCGAACTGGTATGTTACCTTGAAGTTGCAAGGTCAGAGTCCTTTTTAGAGACCCATGCCCATTTATTTATACTAGAAATAGTTTTCCTTTCACATTTAATGCTAGTTACCTGTTGCTGTTCTGTGTAGAAAGTTCCTATTTTTCATGCTGACTGATTAATCATATCAATTATTCATTCACATAGGAAGCCCACTTTTCAAACGTAGGCAGCTAAATGGATCATTGCATTCAAATGGTATCAACACAATCGATGTTTGTTGTGTGTGTGTGCGTGTGTGTGTGTGCGCGCGTGTGTGCATGCACATGGCTAGATACTTTATATCCCGGAATGCAGAATTTTTAGGCAACAAGTTTAGAAAAAAGGGCTGTTTGGGGAAAAAACTTCTACAGCACATATCTTTTGATATCAACTTTCTGTTCACCTGTACAACCTCTTTGATCTTCAATGCCAGCTGCAGCCATGAAGAGAACATCTATGGTTGAGACAATGCCACCAGCTTACTGTAACTTATTATCTAATGATTAAAAGGCAGATTCATTTCAGGTCTGTTCAGCAGTTTTTGCTTCAGGAATGCTCGAATATGTGTAGTTTTCATTTTCAAAACTGTTGCTGTGCAGTGCTAATTTCATTCCAGTCTGTGTAGCCAGCTATACAAAAAGCATGCATCAAATGCCTTTCTGTTAGTAGAGAAGGTTGAAATGTACAATTCTGTAGTTTTTTCAGAGGGTTATATATATCTAGCAATTCCTTTGTGCTGCAAAAGTCAGCATAAGTTCTGTTTTTCTAATGCTTATATATAGGCATTCAGAAGCTCCTTAGCACAGTTTAATGAGGCATGTATTTGTGTCATCTGTGGGTGAATAAGTTTCCAGGTCACCAAATATTTTTCTGAAATTACATATTTCCTTTTACATTATTGATACATAGAACAGATGCCAGGAAATACTTCAAGTAGGTGTAAATTCCTTTGGAGGCCATCTGAACTAGCAAGAGGATAACCAGGCAAACAAAATATAACCATTTTGTGTTTTCATTAGACTCTTTAGTAAAAATCCTGGGTTTTGAGACTGCTCCAGAATACGTGATAGATTAAATATATGTTGAAAAAGGTTGAGCTGAGATTACAGTCCACTATTACATAATACATTTTGAAGTCTTAAGAGGCTGGGATGAGCTCTTGTCAGATTCCCTACATGTCACAGACCACAGGATTTCACCAGGCACATCAAAATAGTAACTTCTAGTTTAGCTAGGTGATTTTAGAAAGAAATTCAATCTTGATTTAGTCTTCAGGGCTAAGTCCAGACAGTCAAATAGCCTGAGGCTAAATCAATTTAGTCTTTGCAGGTTAGTAGTCACTTGTGATTCAGAAAATTCAGCCACATGCCTGCAGTGGCTCAGGCTAAAGGTCGGGGTAGGAGAGCATGGCTCTCTGGCACATAGACAGCATGGCATGTGAATTCACTTCCCCCTTCTGTTGCCCCCAAGGTCTCTGGGATTTGTGGTCCAGAATCACAGTCACAGGACTCTGCAGAATTGCTTATCACTTCTTCTTGCTTCCAGGTGCCTCTGGAACTTGCAGTCCACAGTAGCAGCCAGCAGTAACTTTCAGTAAGTTTAGCAGAGCAGGACAGCTCTGTATGCAGGGGAAAGGGGGTTTAACCGTGCCCTCCCCCCAGCCCCAGACCCCAGCCAGGGTTTGTTTGGGGTTGTGGGGAGGGGAAAGAAGTCCCTTCTCTGCTAGAGCAGACAGCACAGTCCAGCCCAGGGCTGGAAAGCATTTTGGGATGCTGGCAGACTCTGATTTAACTTAAACCAGGAAAGGCTAGGACAGAAGTTTCATAAACCAGTTTGACCCAAATCAGTTAAATCTGATACTACATTCAGCCAGGTTTATCTTAAACCAGTTTCAGCCATTTTGAAACTGGTCTATGTGCACTGAACTTCTATTTTGTTACAGGTTTAAACCAGTTTCTGATGACTTAAAACAGTTCGTGTAACTTCTGTCCCCAGCCCATCTGATGGGGAATCTATTACATCCCTTAGGGAAATGCTTTAACATTATTTCTCTTCACTATAAAAACCATGTGCCTTATCTCTAGTCTGAAACTGTCTAGCTTCAGCCTCCAGCCATTGGATTTCATATTCCTATCTTCCTTTTTCATGGTGATCACTATGGGTGACTGGTGCCTCCTGAATCTGGGGGGAGGTAGGGATTCCCCCATGGCTCCAACGGGGGAGGTGGGGTTCCCCCATGGCTGATCACCAAACCAGTAGTGAAACCATAAGTGCACTTCCTACTATGCATCGCTAATGATGATCACTTCTGAACGTTTAAAGTTTGAGGGAGTTTTTTTTGTTGTACTGTTTTGTTTTCGTCCAGACTTTCATTATTTTGTGTCCCAATAACTGCAATTTCCTTTTCTCTGCTCTTGACAATCTTTCCCTGTTCAAATCCTTTAAAAATGCTACTGCAAAGTTCATTTTCTTAGATCACCCCTGTGATCATAATACTGTCCTATCATCCCTTCACTGACCCCTTCTACTCTTTCATATGAATCATAAACAGTTTACTTTCACTTTCAGGGACATTCATGGCTGGTTTCCAACCTATCTATATTCTCTCATTTAGTATAGAGACATCAGCTAGAGCTAAACTGTTCTCAGTGATGGCAGATGACAGAACAAGGAACAATGGTCTCAAGTTGCAGCAAGGGAAGTTGAGGTTGGATATTGGAAAAAACTCTCGCACTTGGAGGGTGGTGAAGCACTGGAACAGGTTGCCTAGAGAGGTGGTGAAATCTCCTTTCTTGGAGGTTTTTAAGGCCTAGCTTGACAAAGCCTTGACTGGGATGATCTAACTGGGGATGGTCCTGCTTTGAGCATGGGGTTGATATGGTCCCTTCCAACCCTACTTTTCTGATTCTGTCATCTTCAATCAGCCCATGATGCCTCCATGGCACACTCATCAAATTTTTCAAAATAGCACTTTCGTGCTTTCTTCCATGTTGCCCCTCACATGAAGGAATAGCTCTCCATAGCATCCTCAAAACGTCTTCACTGTTCTATTTCAAGTCTGTCCCCTGACAATGTCTACAAAAATATTACAGACTATTGGTATGCGTGACCACTACCTGTCACACTGACGGATACTGTCTCCTTGTTTCCCATCAGTCTTTATTTTCACTTGTTGCTTCATGTCTTAGATTACTTAGGTTACAAACTTGCACAGTCAAGGGGTGAGTGAGGGGGAAGGTACTCATTATACCAAAAATGTTAGCATAATGGAGCCCCATAATTAGGGCTTCCAGGTTCTATGGTAATACAAGACATTTGGTGGATTGGAACATACATTTAAGTTTCTGTCATGCTTTACTATTGGTTGTAGCAATTGAAGGTCCATTCCTGTTTGCCAAATAGAATTTAATACTCTTTCTAAGTAAGCCTTTTTTTTGCTTTCTTTTGATGTCATTAATTATGGGAATTAGTATTCCCATAATATAGCTACAGTTGTGATTTAATTCTCAAGGAGAAGTCCGCTGTGACTTCCATGTATGCTATTGATGTTGGTCAGATATTGCATTTTTCTTTGAATGAAGATGCTACAGAATACCGGTTGATATTGCTGCTGAAGTTCCTTAAAAGTTTTGGGATGATTGTTTTGGTTGTGAGACTATATAGATTACATATACTAATGTTTTTGTTCCTTTGTTGAAAGGAGATAATGGCTGAAGAACAATCAGAAGTGAAGCTGTGAAGTGAATGGGTGGAAAAAGCTTGAGGCAGAAGGTGAAGCAGCCAGCACAAGTGAAGATGGCATCTCTGAAATGGAAGCAAAAGAAACCAAACAAATGGTGGCAATGTTTAACGGGTAACTACAGTGTGGCAGACTCCCTGGGACTGAGGTGTACTTCTGGAGGCAACAGAAGCATGGACCATCTTGAGTACTTGTTTCTATCAGGAAGCACGCTGGTAAAGGTATGGACTGTGGTTTGTCATCTGCTTCTTTTCTACCTGGAAGGAAACATGAGAGAGGTTTCCTATCCGGGGCACTTCTTTTGCCATTTTCCATTACACTTCTCACTTGACGCCCTACTTTGGAAAAGCAGAAGCTGGCCAGATGGGTGTCCATGTTATGCAGGATTGCAGTCAGACTGCCTCATGATACTGAATGAGACTTAGCCAGCTTAGCCAAATCCTCAGTTTTGTGGAAACGAAACATTTGTTATAAGCGTACACCGAACTGAGTACTTTATTCTGTTGGCTGCTAAGCACTACGGCGTGCCTTCTCATAACGGTAAAAGCTATGACTGGCTTGTCTGTGCAGGGTAAGCCATTGGCCGCCTCTGAAACGTGACGGCTTGGTTGTATCATGCAATTCCCTTTTGCTTGGGGTTTCTCCAAAGTCGAAGGCATCTCCAACCACAGGTCCCCTTTCCCAAGGCACGGGATGCGCATGTCTGTCCCACTGATTCATGAAAAACTAAACATGCTGGGTGCTTATGGATGTCCCCATCTATCTCACCATGACGGCTTTAAACAATCAAAGAGCCTAGCTGTCTCCATGGGTGCAAGCCAGTCATCCAGCCACAAGGCCCTGGCTACACCCTACCTCATCCTTTCCAACCTACCAAGCTGCTAAACAAGATGGTGGCCTCTCTGAACCCACAGCCTCACTTCCATGTCTCCCCACGCCCTGGCAACATCGTTCCCTCTACTGCACATGCGCAGCGAATGCTAACAGCAGGTGCCACGCCCTTCTCTCTGCGCGCACGCGCATACTGCCCCAACGCTCCTCCGCAGGTGCGTCCCACCAGTGTGCGCCTGCGCAGAGAGTCCCGCAGGTGCTACCCCCTCCCATCTCCTATATCTGAGTACGCCGAGAACCGCACGTATAAGGGGCCTCTTCACTCCTTGTGCCTCCACCAGAGATCCCTCCGCCATCCCTTACTCATTCTCCCTTAACTTGTCCCCAAAAAGATTTTAAAAAGCCCGCACTGATGCCGCGAACAACAGCCCTTCCGTTTCCAGTCTCGGTCTCGCCCTCGGCGCTTCCTAAGTGCAAGCAAGTCCCGGGACTCTTTTTTCTGCTCCCCGCGGAAGCATCTCTTTTCAACAGCACTTTACTAACGAGCCACCTCTGAGGTTGGCTCCGCCCCGGGACCAATGAGAGGCAGCGGCTGCTTGCGGGCCCCACCCCTTTTCCCGGGACGAGCCAATGAGCGTAGGGGGAGGTGAGGGGTGGGGGGTGTGAATGAGGGGGCGTGTGTGGGACAGCAGCAGTAGCAGTACTAGGCGCTGGGGGATGCTGCTGGTGCTTTGGAGCTGTGGCTGTGGCTGTGCCTGTGCGAGGTGGAGAGGAGGCTGCAGGCCTGGGGTGAGGGCAAAATGTAGGGGGAGGCTAGAGGGGGCAACACTCCCTGCAGGGGTTTGAGGGTGGCCCCTTGGGCTCTGTTCTTCATGCAAACTTCCCTCCATATCTGCTTCCCTCCCCCATCCCCCCAGCAACCCCCCCCCTTACTCCAGTGCGATCTGGTTTGCAGCAGTCGGGTGAAGTTTGTTCCTGTTTTCTCTCCCCAGCACCTTTGTTCCTTTATGTCCTGAAGAGCTGCAGGCACCCCCATGAGCTAAAATGACTCTGGGGCTGCAGGGGAGCTGGCCCTTGCTAGTGGGCAAGAGGTTCCTCAGCCTGTCGGAGGAGGAGGAGGAGGAGGAGGAGGAGGAGAGCGGCTCCTGGGAAACTTCGCCCGTGTCCGAGTGGCCGTGGAAATCGGGCAGGATCCGAGCGGTTTCGCACACGGATGTTTCCAAGCAGGACTTGAAGGTGGGTGGGAATTGTCTGGAAGGGCGAGCGTGCTGTTTCTTAGTCAGATGGTGATTTTGTTGGTGGTGGTGGTGGTGTTTTTGTTTTGTTGTGGGGGGGGGGAGGTCGTTGAACCAGAAAATATTATGAATAAACATAATCCATGTGGCTGGAAATGTACGTGCTGGTGTCGGAGGCTTCGGGTCCACTGGGATGTTTCCAAGAAGCTGCAAGTATGCGTGTGTCTGTCTCTGCAACAAATGTTGCTTGAGTTGCAAGGTGAGCAGATTGGCTGTGTTGCGGTCTGCTCCCTAAGTGTGGGGACAGGTCTTGTGTTCACAATTTGTTTTTGTGTAGAAAACCAAAGGAGTAGCGGACCTTCCAGTGCTGACAGGGCGAAAACGGGCTGCTATTGCAATACCTTTGTTATCTTAGTGTGTAGCATAGCATCATAGGCAGGTATTGACCCTGTTTTAAACAACCATGGCTAAATGCATCAGCCTATGGCTTCTTGGATTTTGCAATATGGACCTATTAATTGTGATTGTATTAAAAGACAGCTTGAAACATAAAATACTTCCCTGTGCTTTGCTGCAGTTGCAGTAGAGATGTCATCTATTGCCAGTGAGATTTTTAGATGACTCACAATATATTAGGGGGAAATGAGGAGGAGTTAGTAACATGTGACTTGCCAGTGGGCCACCAGCAAGTCTTCCCTGAACTGTGAGACCTACATGAAGTATGTGCCGAAGGTGGGCCTTTGTGGTAGGAAGGGGATTCTGTTATGTTTTGTATTCGTTTGTGCTGGTGGCTGCTATATTTCAAGGTAAAATTCTTGTTACCATTCTCTTTCTAAAATCAGTGGTGTTCTTTTCCTTGACCTTTTTAGTGGGGAAACTTACTGATAATAATCAGAGTTCCTTTTCTTATTAAGGAGGTACCAAGTGGGTTTTATTATCTTATTTGTGTTTAGTGTGTAAACTTTCTGACTTTGGATGAAGTTTAACTTTGAGAGGGCGGTATTGTAGCCATATATAGTATGGTGGGGTGGAGTCTCATCTATACATGGCATGTTATGGGTGGCATCAAAGCCTTATATGGCACGGGGAGGAGAAACTGTTCATGGTGTTGTCCACATGGAGCACTCTCTAATACTAAAAAGGCAGAGGAGGAGGTGCTGCTGGGAACTTTGTAGGGCTTTGGTGTGAACCCTATAGCTGGTTACGGCTCTGCTAGATGAGCTTCTTTAATGCATTCTCTCCAGTATTACCATGTTACTAATCTGCTTCTCTAATGCATTCTCCAGTATTAACATGAAAGAAGCTGCCAGGATGGCAAAAGATAATTGGGGCAACAAAGACTGTTTCGTATACAATGTTTCCATTCCTAACTAACAAAGGAAAGTTGTTGCAAAAGGGTGATGGGCTGGAGAACCAAAAAGAGAAAGCAAAGCTTGTATGTTGGTGCGTAGAGTATTTAGTCTCATGTACTGTATTTGATTCTCTTTTTAGTCTCTTACTCCAAGTTCCTGTTGAGTAAGATCAAGTATAAAATAGTCAACCCTACCTGAATGTGTTTCTCGTGACCCTTGTTGATATCACACTACAAAGTTTTAAAATGTTCCTTTGGATGTAGTGTTGCCTTCTCAAGTAAAAGAAAACAACATGGTTTTCTGCTAAATTCATAAATTGCTGAAGTTGGTTAATGAGATCAAACAATTTTATTTTTTGTTCTTTTTTTTTTTTTTTACATCTGTGATTTGCCTGTTACTACAATACCAAAGTGTTTGGGTTGCATGTTGTAGGGCAGTGGTCACCTACCAGCAGATCTTGATCCACCAGGAGATCTCAGAGCCTCTTGGTGTTGATCCAAGGCTGGGGTGGGGGGCTGGCGTGCATGCATGCACATGTGCGCCCTGGGCCAGCAGGTCAGTCAGTGTGGGAGGGAAGGGATGGGCTAGATCGAGGCCCTGTGGTGAGGGACTGTGCCACAGAGGCAGGAGCAGGGGTAGGTTGTGGGGCCCTGGCCGGGTGGGACTTACCTGCTGGGGAGATGCGCCCCCAAATAATTTTTTCTTCCTCTACCTCGATCTGCTCCCCCCTTCTCTGCACAGACTTACCTGCTGGGGAGGTGGCAGTGGCGGCGCATGGTAGATCTTGGGTTGCTTTTAAATGCCAAAGGTGATCTCTTACTTAAAGCTTGGAGACCACTGTTGTAGGGGGTTTCTTCTAAGATATGGATAATTTATATTTGAGTGTCTTTTTAAAAAGATTCCAAAGTTTCATCTTAATGTGTTTAAAAACATCTGACGTGCCAAGGGTCATCTTTTTAATGCACATAGATACAGGTCTTGGGTGCTGCATTTTTGTATCGTACTTCTTTTTTTTTTTTTTCCTTTTCCATATCGCTTTCAAAGGAATTCCAAAACCAACTGATCAAGCTTAATGCTTGCTGATGCTTTCCTTATTTGGGCAAAATAAAATAACCTGCCAAAAATGCAACTGTCTAGGTGTTTTTTGAGTCACCAAATCCTGATGATATGCACCAAACAAAATGGTCAAAAAATGTTCAGTCTCACTTTACACTGTACATATTGACTGTAGCTCCTTTTTTCTGGCTCTCCTTTTGGGAAAAGTGAAATTAAGCTCTTCAGGGACTCTGATCTCTTTGTTTCTGTAAAGCAGCTGGCACACTTGAGTGTTGTAAAAATAGCAAGTGAAGATCTTGTGATATTGTGCCTTAGTATAAAAATAACTAAGTCTACTGCTCTCTTCTGTTTTAATGCAAAATTGTTTTATACTCTGCTCAGGAGTAATAGTGGAGTTCTGAACATGCACACACTTTTTCTACTAGAGTCTGGCCCTTTGTAGAGAGAGAAGCAGATAATTTGAGATAAAACTCTTCCAATTTAAATATATTGCATATTATTGATGAGGTTAGAATTTTTTTTGGCTAGTTAAAAGCTGTAGTCCAGTCATTTTATAGTGATAGCTTAATTGTGCGAGAATAGAGTTATTGTGTGCTCTAACGATAAGCACTTGAAATTTAATTTTTAGAAAGCGATTCTTTTAATATGTTTAATGGTTCACACTGGCCTCTTGTCTTCATCCTTGTGTGATGTATCCATGACATTGTATGGAAGACATTTGGTTTGAATAGTGTTTGTTTTTAGCAGCTTCTTAATGTGTTCTTTTCCCCTTTCCTTCTTCAGGTGTGTGTGGAATTTGATGGTGAGTCATGGGAGAGGAGAAGGTGGATAGAGGTATACAACCCAAAAATGAAAGGGTTTCTAGTTGAGCAGAAGTTGGTACTGGCTGAACGGAAGTCTCAAGTTGCCTCTACGCCTGCAGTGCAGTGGCCTGCAATGGCAAGTATCCAATTGACTTGATTAACTTTTTTTTGCATGTTAACCTTTTAAGGCATTATTTCCTATTTGCTTGTTTTGTGGGCTAAAGAACTCCTAAAGGCTTTTAACTTGGCTATAGTAAATGGCCCAACAAAATCTAAAATATATTACTTTGAAGACACATTCTCTAAGTGTAGGATAGATGTATTGAAATGAGCCATAACCCAACTTTGCCAACATGGTTCTGGGTTTTTTTGTTGAATCCCATGTGCAGCAATGGTAGGCAGGGTCTAATATGCTGTTATTGGAGGCAGTGTATGCCACTTCTAAATGAGGGGATCCCATGTATCCCTTTATAGAAAGACCCTTGTTCCCAAAACTGTGGTTTGGGAATGAAGCTATGTCAAACTGTTTATGCTCCTGGGATTTGAATTTGCATCTTCCACTTGCCAAAAAAATGCCCTAGCCCCCAGGCTATAGGCTGGCTAGACTGAGGGAACCCTCTACCCCTTCGGTTGAACCTGGGCAATGGCTAGCCAAGGGTGTAAGACATGTAAGGCTGGAGAGCAAACTGGAGGAGCCTGTTTCTTGCCTCATGAGAGAGGTACTTCCTTGGGCACGTCCAAACAATCATGAACATTTGGTTCCCTGGGGACAAGTAGCAGTGGCACACCTTTTGCAGCTGATGCTTGTACCCAGGGAACATCCATACTGCGTGTGCTTTGGTATGTGGCAAGCTACCCTGGGTGGGGTAGGAGCAGCTGGGGTCAGCACTGTGCCGGCCCCAGCAGACTTATCTGGGCTTCTGGGGAGCCCCCTGGGGCTGCATCAGCAGTGATTCTGCTGCATGGAGCCTGGCCAGCAGCCATGGTGCAGCTCTGGGCAGCCCAGCTCTGATTTTGAGTGGTGCACACTGCCTATGTATGTGCTGCTGTACTTTTTTTTTTTTTTTTCTGTGTGTTTTTTTTGACCCCTGGATATCCTGCAGAGGGGGAGGAAGCAGAGCAGCACATACATAGGCAGCGCTCCCCTCTTTTTTTTACACATTTGGTGCCATGGACCACACAGCTGCACTCGTCTGGACACAGCCCTTGAGTTCTGTTTTCCTAGTCCCAGTACTGATATATCCAATAACTCTTTAATGCAAAATGCACAGGCTGTCCCAGGGGCCAGAGCACCCTCCTCCATAGTGTGCTGGCTGCTGTGGATGGTTACCAAAAGTTGTCTGTGGGACAGACATGTTAACAGCGTAACATAAATCAGGTTTGTTTGTTTGTTTTTTTTTAAACTAATGTCAATTATGCTGATAGCTGAAAGGGAGAGTTAGAATTTAACCACATTGATAATTCAGCTAAAACGTTACACATTTATTTCAAATGAATCTTGGAATGAATACTCCAAAATACTGTAAAAACTACATACGGGATAGCAATGTTGTTAATGATGTCACCCACACAGTAGTTACAAGCATGTATTCCAGAATATTTACAGCTGGGCTAGTAAGATTCTAGCCATCTCATCCTTGCTAACACCAGCAGGTCCAACTTGTACTAGCAAAGCACCCCTCTCCCTTGCTTCATTTCATCTAGCTGGAAAGTTCCAAACGCCTATCTTGTTATTCCCAATGCATAACTCCTCATTCTTTGTTAATCCTGGTGACCTTTCTCTTGGAGCTCCAGGAGCCAAATACCTAGACTTCCCTCCCCGCTTTCAATCTCCTTGTTATTGTTGACCTACCTTTTTACCTATATTAGCATATCTGTTGTTCTTCTCACTTCATCTATCCTGCCAACATTAATGTTGTGTGTGTGCGAAACCATGGATTCCTGGCAGATTGTCATGCTTATGTTTGTGATAATAAAACATGCCATCATCTGTTGCCTAATTAGGTTACATTTCATAATTTCTACAGGGAGCTGATTGGCTTTCTCAAATTATTACCTTTAATAAGAGCCACTAGGTAAATGAGAGCCAGTAGTAGCTTGTTTCCTCAGCAAAGATGAAATGGACTAAAGCTGTGAACATATGACTTGGGTAACAACCAATGTTGTGGTTATACCTGATTTTTTTTTCAAGAGGCGACTGGAAGTTGCTCTACTCCAGGGGTGGCCCAAAGTAGCACAGGCAGCCTTGTGTGTATGGCATGCAGCAGATCATGGAGGGGGCAGGGAGCAGAAAACAGAGCAACAGATCAGGCAGAGCATGGGGCAGGAAGCAGAGAGCAGTGATGGATCGGGCAGGGGAGGGGGATGTGCTTAATCTGTGGCATGTCAGCCAAAAAAGTTGGTTCCCCCACTGCTCTACTTCATAGTGGTATGTGTTATGTCCTCTCTACACCAGTATAAGTAGAAAGGCTGATTGTGGTGGTGTAAAGGTATTGTCTGCACCTTTTTAATATCTTAATTTGAAAACACCTAGGACTCATAACTAACTTCTGCATATGTCTGTGCATACCCAAATTTTTGACAAGAGAATTCCCAGCATGCCTTTTTTGTATCTGTCCTTAAATGTACTTCCTTGGAAAATTAAATACAAACTTAAGTTATTAGTCCATTATAAGCTGCAAGTTATGAGAAATTGTCTCATTCTAGTGCTAGCGGGAGGCTTATGCCTCCCTGGACAAGTTAGCAGGATGCCATGCACCTGCCATCTGTCTAGTACTAGTGTCCTTGAATTACAGTTCTGTCATTGTAGTGTAAAGGCAGTGTCGGCTCTTTAATAAATGTAATGAGATGGTGGCCTTCTTTGGTGATATGACTGTAGAGAAAATGCTTTTGGTTAATATCTGTGAAAATTTTTGAACATGAACTATTTATGAAATACTTGGTGTATAGTTATTTTAAAACAAGACTAGCAAGAACTGTCACCTCAACTTGAATTATTTAACTTTTTGAATGTATTAATAACTTCTCAACTAGTGCTATTAAATTTCAAAAAGGCTTTCTGAGATGTGCTAATGTCAGTAAAGTTGATAGTCAAACAAGTAAAAGTGTCATGATAGTTCATGAATTTGACAAGTATTTTAGCCTGAATTTTAAATAAAGGAGAAAAGGGTGAAGAAGCAGGGAAGAAAACTAAACAAGCTTCTCTTGTTTTCTAGATTTATGAATCCTTATTGGACAAAGCTGGTTTGGGATCCACAGTTTCTGTACGCTTTCTTGGAGAAGAGAAATGCATGTTTCTTTCTAAAGATCTGTTTCAGGTAACCTTATTTTGGAATAGCTCATAGAGGTTTAGGGAAAAATGAAGCTTTATTTGTCTAGTGTATTCACTGCTGAAGCCTTATATGAGTAAAACCTTGAAGCAGGTCCACATTGCTATAATTTTGAAAAATTGCTTTCTAGTATGGTGCTTAGGTATCTTATAAAAATATCTATTAAAAAACCTGCAGATGATTGCTCAGTACACAAGCATTTTCTAATGCTTGGTATGAATATAATTTATAAGTCTCCTGGTTCCCTGGCTGGTGAACTGCATTTATGCTGGTAAAATGGAGAACCATTGGTCCTCTGATTTATGGAAATAATCACCACCAGATTAGCAAGAAAGGAGTAGTTTATATATGGAGTGGAGGATAGATGGTGATTCCTACTATTAAACAGAAATTATTCACAATAGTTCAGGATAGGAAGGGGTGAAGAATAGAATGTAACAGAGTTAGTTGTTAGTCCCATGTTTTTATACCACTCTCTAGCAAAGGTTCCCATGGGATTTTTACATAGATGTTTGGGAAATATACCCTGTAGTTTATCCTGTTGTGGCATTAGTATCCTGATTGAAGCTGAGAATGAAGTAGTCTTAAAATAGTACAGGGAGAAGGGCCTTGTCTAATAAATAAGTACACGTTGTAAGAAGATTCTTCATTTCGAAAGCCAGAGGCTTTCAGAGCCAAGTTGATCTTAAACTATCTCCCATGAACCACTGAGTTATACAGTAGGGAAACAAAACTGTAACCCCATTTTTTTTATAAAGAAAGGCCCTTTGCCCTCTGTGCTTCACCTGCAATTTACTGGTATTAGTTCAGGTAAGATTTGAGGTGATAAACAAGGATCCTGGGTCTCTTTGAAGAAGAAAAAATCAGAAATAGTCTGATTTAACCCCCCCCCATCCACATTTTTCTGTGATTTTTTTAAAAAATGAAATGCCACTTATATCTGTATAAGTGGTATTTCATTTTAATCATGAAAAAATGTGGATTTGGGGTTTGTTTGTTTGTTTGTTTATTTTAAATCAGAAAATTTCTGATTTTTCCTTTTATCACTAGGGATCCTGGTTCTCTCTGGAAAAACTGTCTTTCACAAATGTTCATATACGAGCTCTTGCAAGTTTGTTATAGTTTTAGAACCATACACATTACAAAAATGAACAAGGGGAAAATTGGTGGATCAATTAAACTCTCTATAATCTTTTGATAAGGAAAGAGACTGAAACAAAAAAGGCGAAATGGGGATTATTTATAGAATAATGCTAGAGTAGTTCTTGAGGGTTTGTTTGTTTTTTTTTAAATGGTCAAAAGTGTTAGTCATAGGAGAAGTCATTGTATTTAGAGCAGAAATATATGAAGCAGATGTATCCAAGTAGGGAGTAATATCCATCAAGTTTCATGTACATTGTTGCCAGTCTTTGGAGACTGAGGGTGCTTTTGCCTGAAAAGTAAGTGTGTCAAACATTTCATGCTCTAAAGAACAACTCTTTGACAAAATACTTTCATCTTTAATAGGATGTGGACAGTTCAAAGCTTCCTCTTATGGAGGACCAGAATATTAATGAAGAAATTCAGGCTTTCAAAACGAAATGCCAAGATGAAAGCCATTTGTTGCAAGGTACAAGACCACCCTCTGGTGGAAAGATACTGGGAGTTACTCTTCATTGCTGATATCCACAGTAATATTGTCATGAGATAGAAAATTCCCTTTTTGATTTTTCTTCCCTACACTTCCTTGAATGATTGTCTGTTCTGCTGCCCATTCCCAAAACAGTGGGGTTTAGTTTCATTTTGTTTTGTTTTTGTTTGTTTTAGATTGCTGGGGAACTGGCACAATTCAAGTGAAACACTAAAATATGCAATAATATAGAGACTAGACCAGGACTCCCCCTCCCCCTGCCCTGCAGTCCTTAAATATAGGGACCAAGTATAGCCTCACTTTTTTTTTTTTTCTCGTAGAAGTAGCTGAGCAATATCTATTGAATTCAATGAGAGCTTCTTGTTTGCTCGGTACAGTACATCTAAAAATCAAGCTGCTTATCTATTTATGTGCCTGACTTCAAATGCACACTACTTTTAAACCCTTTTTCTACACAATTCCATAACTAAGTAGAAAAGCTTTGGAGACCTGTTTTTGGTAGAGTTAAAAATTGGTTAAAGGCTCTTCCAGCAGTCTTCAATACTGGTTCCTACAAGTCCTATTTTGTATAGATAAATGTGCAACTTCTGGATAAGAAGTGATACAGTGAAGTTAAGTGACATGAGAGTCCTTGAAAACAGGAAAACCCCACAAATATAACATGCAGGGATCCATTTCTAGGTCTGTTGATTGGTGTCCATTTTTGTGACTCTGAAATTCTCAGTCACCTTGGCCCCTGATGTAAGTGGTGGCAGCCTGAGAACCCCAGGGGACTGTTCCAGCAAGTGGGCAGTACTCAGAATGCAGAGGTATTGTTGTCTAACTCCCTTCTTAGAGCTATGGCAGTACCTTCTTGGCTGGTATCATAGTGGATATGTGAAAGTTTCATCATGTTACTTTGCTCACTATTTTCAAGTGCTGCTCACTTGATTTCTGGTATACAGTCTTGCTGGCTAGGCAGCATGGATACATGGGAAAATAACAAATTACCATAGAGTGGAGGGGCAGGTCAAACTAGCCCCCTAGCCAGAACCAGACATGGGGGCTGCTCCCAGGCTGGATCTGTGGAGGTGGTGGCAAGGAGTCTGGGTAGGTGGCAGTGGGGTCCAGCAGGTACAGGGTGGATGGGGCTGCCACCGCTTGCCATGTCCATCTGGGACTGGTGGCCCCAAAATCTGCAGCAGGCCCCTCCCTGGCCCCCCAACTTTTGGTAGCCCATGGACTGTATGGAAAGGCTCTGTAGGCTGGATCCACCCTGTAACCATGTCTTTGACACTGCTGCCATAGAGCACGTCCCATGTTCTCACTTTCTCTGAACCCCTTCCTTTTTTTTCTTAAGGTGGCAAGAACATAATTGGTTCAAAAATAAGAATCTATAGCTTGAAACCATCTACTCAGTGGTTCACAGCAACAGTTGTAAATGGCAATCCGACTAAAAGAACCCTGGAAGTCAACTGTGAGGAGGTAAAGCAGCAATTGTTCCAATGTGGGTAGCAAAGGGTGGAGTGGTGGAGGTGGTGGGGAAGGAACGGAACCCACCTTGTACCTAGCAGTAGTTTTGTTCTTGCGTATCTGCCCAGCTGGAATGATAGATCTAACACTTCATTCCAACTGATACAGAATACTTTATGTTGGTAGCAAATGATTTATGGCACAAGTGGAGGAGCAGAGTATTGAAATGTCCTTTCTAGATTAAAAAAAATATGTCAGACCCATTATTTTAGAATCTCTACTACTTGTACAGATCAGGCAGCTGGTTGTTTCTGAGGATGCCTTATAAAATCTCACATTATCAAACTTGAAGGGAAGCAGGCTTTAGTCATCTCTGAAACTTTGACTTGCAGTTCTATAAAGTTAGGTATTTTGAACCTGAAAGGTTAAAAAATATGGATTCCTCCATAATTGGAGTATTACAGTATTTTTTCCCCTAAATTTCAAAATGCTTCTGTTTCTCCTAAGTTGCGGAGACTGTAGGCATTTGGATCTGGAACATCTCTTAGAAGTTTTTGAAAAGCATTTTTCTGTATATTAAATTTGTTTTATAAATACATTACTCCATTCTTTCTTTAAGATGCCAGCTTTAAAAACACTTGATCCAGAACTGATTCATGTTGAAATTATACATGGAGATGATGGGAAGTGTGGTAAGATCTCTTCTATTAGCCTCTAACTATATATAATATTTCAGTATGGAAAACAAGGCTATAACTCCATTGCTTTCTGTTTCAGATAAATCCAAAAGAAATAGGGGTCTGAAAAGAAAATCATCTGAGAAAAAAGGAAGTATCGGTGCCAAACAAACAAAATCTTGTCTTAAGGTAATTCTGTCCTTTTAAAAAACAAAACAAAACAATAGAACACTGTCATTTAAACGTTAAGGAGCGTTAGGTAACACAGTTGGTTATACAGAATATAGTTTTTTTTCCTCTGGTTATTTATTCAGTGCTAGTTTAACCATGGGAGTAGCAGTCTTTCTTTAATTCATTCAGTAAGTGGCAAAAGAGTAATTCAGCTTGGTTGAAATTGCTTTGTCATAAAAGAAGCTACAGTCATAGGTGATCACAGGGTTTTTTTTGCTTCCAGGGTATACTTTTCCCTTGTTAACTACTTGTTTAGAGAGATTTTAAGGAAGAGTAGGTTTATATAGCTAAAAAGAAATCTAGGAATAAGGGGAATAAAATAATTGTCCTGTAACAGTGACTACCTACTTGCCTTGGGGACTAATGCTACCAGACAGTAGCATTGGTCTTCCATAAATACTGTATGTTGTTTCTTCCCTGTAAACAGAATCTGGTAGCAATCCTAATATTTCCATTTCAGAGTCAGTGTCTGTGGCTTCAATTCAGGAAAGCTGTTTAGTAGAAGTCAAAGGAAGTTCTTCTGGGTGACTTAAATATGGAATTCAAAGTGGAGCAAATGGCTTAGTTAGAGAACAGCATTTCTAATAGTCTATGTAATTAATATAAGGCTCTTGGACCTGAGCGATTTTCTTTTTTGTTAAGAAATAAGGAAGATGATGTGATAGCTATTGCCTTAACATAGTACTTCTGTTCATGAGTCCTGCACTAGGACAACTATTTAACTCTAATGATTAAGTGTCACATTAGAAAATTTTAATGGCTTGTCAGAGGGGAATTAGCCTGGAGTAACTGCTTTTGTGCTTTCTCCCTGTGGATAGCCTTTATTTTGCGGTAAAGGTACATTTTGAGTGGTTAATCTGCACAAAAATTGTCTTAATGTGGCATATGACTGTCCATAGAGAGATTTAGTGTAAGCTAATTTGTTCTGATTTACACTTTTTGACATGGATAAGTCATAAAAGTATAATAGATCATGATAGAAATATCTTTAAATGTAGGACATAGAGGAATATATCTGTTCAGACCCCTCTGGAGGTATTTTGTAAATGTTTTGAGGAGATGCTTAGGTATGGCAAACCAACTTTTTTTTCCCATCTAGTCAGGGAAACCTGAAACAAGTGTGTTTTAAATGCGATGTTAGTGAGAATGTAGATGAATAAGTCAAAGAACAGGATTTTTTGCTTGTTCTTGTTTTTGGAGAGCAGGTCTAAGCACTTTCAGCCCTTGTGGTGGGTTTGTTTGTTTGTTTTTTGGCTTTAAGATTTGGAGGCCATCTTCTGTGAACATTTGCTTAAATTTTGAAGTTCAACAGGTCCTTTGTTTTAGTTTAGTATCATATCTTGTCAGACTATATATCAGTCTTGACAGACTAGGTTCTTAAGCATAAAGCAGTAATTTTGGTTAGTCCTAGTGAAATGCATTGAAGCACGGATACGGACACTGGATTTGACCCATTATTCCGCAGGGAACTAATGAAAAATATCAGTGTCCTTGGAAGGTTTTGATCATAGTATCATAGTACTGAGGGTTGGAAGGGACCTAAACAGATCACTGGGTCTGATTCCCCTGCCCCAGGCAGGAACAGGGGCTGGGATTGTATCACCCCAGCCAAATATCTGTCCAGCCTCCTCTAATAAACAGGCAAGAGTCTGTGTTTTGAACCAATAGTAGCTATAAAGCTGCTGCCTTCATAACTAGGTACAGATAACTATGTCTAGGCTACTATGGGGTTTTATACTACAGGCAGTTCCATGTTTAGATTGATATGGAAGTTCTCTTATATAAACAGGTAAAATAACCTACTGCTACTGGATCTACTTTCCAGGGGATTTCCTGCACAAATTTAGATTTCCAGATAAGTTCTAAATCTTGTTTTTGACCTTCATAGCCCATGTTTTTCAAGGGATCAGTCTGTTATGGTTTGTAGGCCGCAGTTAACTAAGATCACAATATTTTTCTAATCTCCTTTCCACGTTCCTTCTAACGTTTCCTTTCCTGAAATCCGCTCAGGATTCTGAAACCAAATTTTCACATTCTGGGGAAACTGATACTTGTTTTGAGGTTTTTCTATTTCCCTCATGAATGGCAAGAATAGCTGACTGGAGCCTGTTGCAATTATGAAAAATCAATGTATAAGTATGTATATATTGGATAGCTTTAAGTTGTCATGGGAGAGTTTAGGAAACTTTTTTTTTCCTGCTGCAACCAAATGTTTGTGTCTGTTGATCCTTTCTAGGGATCTCCTGGTCAGGGCCATGTGCAGTCGGTACCAACAGTGTTTGGTGAAGTACTGCTGGGATGTACACCTGCAACTCCTGTCAGTAAAGGCATGAGGCACCAAGGCATGTCTCAGCCAGCTAACTCGCCTCCCAACCTTGGTGCAGAAACTCCTCCAGGGTAAGCAAGTGGTGATCAATTATTCTATTCTGTTGTTTATGGAGTGTAATACTTGTCTGCTGTTGACTGGAAGTTATTGGAGAGATGGTGGGGGTGGGGGCAGACTTTAGAAATTATGGTAATTTTTTTGCATTCTCTGTGGATAAGGAAAATATATTACTATATTGTTAATTGGCATGAATATACAATTACTTTGGGTTATATTCTTGCCTTGTTCTTTTGACTGGGTGTAATCCTGGCTTGGGCTGGGGGGGATATCATAATTCTCTTCATGTTTCCATGCATTTTTTTTTTTTTTTTAAGATGGGGAAAAAAAAGATGTTTGCATATGTTCTGAGGGTTAAAACCTTTTTTAGATTTCAGTATGTGGTTAGAATCCTTTTTCAGGGGTTCAAAGTGTCTTCTGTAGAGAAAAGTATGCTATGGAGTGAGGGTTTGGTAGTCCCGGGTATGGGGAAGTTTGGTGGCAGGGAGGCCCTTGACTTTCAAAATTTTCAAGCTATAAGAAAGGCAAGGGCACTTTAAATAAGAGATTGTGGATGTAAGTATTTTTTTTAATCTCTGGTGGAACAACTGTTACAGCTCTTTGGCATTTAAATGTTTGTAAAGACAAGACTGGCTTTAATAAACCATAGTTTGACAACACCTTCTATAGTCCACCATTATATGAAAGGGTTTGTTTTGTTTTTTAAAATTTTGATCAGAGCATCTCTTTTCATTTCTTGTAATGAATAAGGGAATTAAGTTATAGGAAAGGGCTTGAATTACCCAATTTCACATAGGAAGCCTATGTAGAGCCTGAAACAGAGTTCTGATTTTCTGACTGAGGCTGGGCCTTGAACCACAAGACTCTTTGTAATGCAGCAGAACAGGCTTCATACAGGTGTTCTGGGCTGCTTGTGCCACAGAAGGTTGATAGCTACATTCAGATTGTAGTAAACTTGAATTGTCTTAATTGGACTACTTTTTCTCTGAGTGTATTTGGTCATAATCTACTTTTTTCTGATTTTAAAACCATATCTTATTCCTGATAGCTACGAAGAGCCAACATAGGCACGTGAAAGTGATTTGGATATTATTAGCTGTGTACAGAGTCATAGAGAAGTAGGGCTGAAAGGGACCTCCAGAGGTCATCTAGTCCAGCACCCTGCCTGAAGCGGGATTCTTGCTATCCAAGCCATCCTATACAAATCTATTTGTGTAACTTCTGAGCCAAACTACAGTCAACCCTGACATCACATCCAAATTATTAATAAAGGTGTTGATGTTGGGCAGAAGAGCTTACTGGCTAAGTTCATGGACATGAACTTACGGGGAAGCGTGGTCATGTTCGAAGTTTGGCTACAGATACAGGCAGACATAGACAGGTTAGCACATTGAACTTCATCAGGTTCTGATCCTCCCAATGTCAAGAAATGTGAAGTGCTCCACCCTTGGGACAAGAACCCCCGCAGCACACCTACAGGCTTGGCGACACCAAACTGACTAGCACCACAAATGAAAGGGGTCTGGGGGTAATAATAGACCACAGTGTGAATATGGGCCAGCAGTGAGATACTGTAGCCAGTAGGGCAAAAAATACTGTGGCATGCATCAATCAATGCATCTCCAGCAAAACCAAGCAAGCGATTCTTCCACTGTACTCAACACTGGTGAGACCACAGCTGGAGTACTGCATTCAGTTTTGGGAACCACACTTTAACAAGGATGTAGATAAGTTTGAGAGAGTCCAGAGAAGAGCCATCCGTATGATGAGAGTCTTATATGGCAAGCCATATGAGGAAAGCCTGAGGGATCTGGGACTCTTCTTTTTTCAGGCTGAAGGCTGAGAGGGAACCTAGTAGCAGCTTACCGCTACATTAGGGGAGTACATGAAGGACTTGGTGAGGAACTGTTCACTAGGGCACCTAAGGGGAAAACTAGGAGTAAAGGCCACAAACTCTTGGAAGATGTATTCAGGTTCAAAATTAGGAAAAGCTTCTTCACAGTCCGGGTGTCCAGACTGTGGAATAAGCTCCTTCCAGATGTGGTGCAATCACCTACCCTAGAAATCTTCAAGAGGAGACTAGACAGTCACCTTGCTGGGGTCACCTGACCTGCAGTTATCTTTCCTGCTTGGTGCAGGGGGCTGGACCAGATGATCTTCCAAGATCCCTTCTGGCCTTACCATCTATGAATAACACCCTAATCTGCCATGGCTGAAGGAGAATCACGGCAACCAATGTCCTGCTACTGTAAAGGTTGTTGGTATATGCTGGAGAGATGCAAGGAAGAGGGCCAAGCCCCTGCTACAGAGGAACATAAAAACCCAATCTGACCATAGGATAAAATTGCTTCCTGACCTCAGGTGTGGCGATCAGTCTGACCCTGAGTGAAGGGGCAAAACCTTCTATTCAGAAACCTCCAGATTTAAGTCTCAGCAGGAGAATTGGCACACCCTACTGAGTTTGTTGAGTCTTGGCTGCAGCCAACACCCAATGCCTCTGAGGAAGGCTTTAAAAACCCCTGATGGGTGTAGCAGCAGGATGGTGGGGATTCTCTTCAAGCCCATGTGGCTTGAAGAAGCCCAGAAGCATAAGAAATATCCATAATAGGAATAGGAATCACTGTACCCAGATGATCCCTGACCAATTCCTGTCCAACCTCTTACTGAACACCTTCAGTGATGAGTCCACAATTTCCCATGGCAATCTGTTCCACTGCCTAATTGTTCTAACAGTGAAGAAGCTTTTCCTGACACCCAATCTAAACCTATTTCCTGCAACTTCAAGCCACTGGTCCATGCCCTGTTTTTTTGCAGCATGAGAGAAAAGGTGGTTTCCCTCTTCTCTCTTTCTGTTTTATTATGGCAGCCCTTTCAAGTATTTGAAGAATACTATCATGACCTCTCTTAAGTGCCTTTTCCACAAGCTGACCAGTCTTGGCTCCTTCGGCCTCTCCTTCCAAGATCTATCGTTCATGTCACCTGCTTCTGGATCCTCTCTCAACTTTTCTGTGTCCTTTTAGAAAATGTGGAACCCAAAACTGCACACAGTATTCAAGATGAGGTCTAACCAGTGATGAGTGGAGAGGCATTATCACCTCTCATGTCTTGTACCTAATGCTTCTGTTGATGCACCCGAAAACTACATTTGTCTTCTGTGTAATGTGATGCAGCTGCAGACACTATTGAATCTGATTTGCCAAGACTCCTAGATCCTTCTCCATAGTCATAGGCAATGCGTTTGGGGGGGAGGGGGCATATGCCCCCCCACCCCCAAGATTAGTATTTGCTGGCTGGGGAGTGGGGGGGCAATGGTTGGTGTTCCTCCTGAGACTGTGGTGGTGCTGAGAGAAGTGCCAGCGGCACTTCCGGTTTGTGATTGGCTGGTGAGGGAACTAGCCCTCTCCCATGGTCAGCAGTCGGTCCCCAGGATCAGGAGGTACCAGTCACCCATATCCATAATGCTGCCATCCAGCAAGTTGTCACCCATTTTGTTTGTATTTTTAATTATTCTTCCCAAGGAGCAGCAACTTGCATTTGTCAGCACTGAACTTCACCTGGTTAGCTTCAGCCCAGCTTTCCAATCTGTTGAGATCCTTCTGTGCTCTAGTCCTCAAATGTACTCACAACCCTTCCCTGTTTTTTGTCATCTGCAACTTGCTCAAGAAGCTTTCTGTTTAGTTCTGTTGATATCTAGCATGAGAACAGAGATGGAGGGTTAAAATCTGAAAATCAAGCTAAGTTTACGGTACTGGTAGTCTTACATTCTGCTCAGTTAGCACATTTTGTCTGGAGCACACACTCTCCTTTATAAACTTGATCCTGCAGTACCATTTAGTCGTTTAACACAATATACCTGTACTATTCATTGAGCTCAATAACTGCTAAAGCATATGCTGGATTTGGTTGGTTCCTCTGTGTATGCAGCTCCTTCACACTGCAACAGTGTGAGAGAGAACTTGACTGTTGTGCCCACAGTTACCTTCCCTGTTTGTGTGTTTAAAGCTGTGTCTTACCTGCAACTTTTGAATTCTCAGGGGCATGTTTGTTTGTTTTGATCTACTAAAATCCGTGATTTTAAGTTTCTCTTCAGCCCTTAACCCTGGTTCCAAAGGATACCATATTTTCTCACTTAGACCATACCTTGGGTTATAATACACACCTTGTTTTTGAAAGGCAGAATGAGGAGAAAAAGATCTTTCCTTGTAATAAGCATCCAGGAATGTCTCCTAGCTAAAGAGAGGCATACACCCAATGGCAGGGAGGGGCCGTCACCAGGGAGGACTATACTGCGGTTGCTTGGAGATGCAGGGGGGCAGTCAGGAAGGCAGAGATGGGACTGGGACTAGCTACCCGGATCAAGGACAACAGGAAGTCCTTTTTTAAATACATAGGGGGCAAAAAGAAGGTTCCGGGTAATGTGGGGCCCCTGCAAGACACACTAGGAAATTTGGTCGTCACACCAAACAACAAAGCTAACATAAATAACAACTTCTTTGCCTCCATTTTCCTGAGCAGGGACCAGAACAGCCACCTTCCCACTGGGCCCGCCTTAGACCCCAGGGGAGGCACACCTAGGCCAAGGGTCCGGGAGGATCTAGTCAGGGAACTTCTGGAGGGACTGGACGTATTTAATTCAGCTGGTCCGGACGATCTCCACCCCAGAGTGCTGAGGGAATTAGCAGAGGTCATTGCGGGACCCCGGCACGGCTGTACAAGCACTCGTGGTGCTCTGGTGTGGTGCCAGAGGACTGGAAGAGGGCCAATGTGGTTTCCATCTTCAAAAAAGGGAGGAAGAAGGACCTGGGGAACTATAGGCCAGTTAGTCTTACCTCAATCCTGGATAAGCTTTTTGAGAGAATTATTCTGGCGCATATCCATGAGGGGCCAGCAGGGGAGATTATGCTTAGGGGCAATGAACAAGGGTTCATTAGAGACAGGTCCTGTCAGACCAACCTGGTGGCCTTCTATGACCAGGTCACCAAATCCTTAGCTGCAGGGGTAGCAGTGGACATAGTCTTTCTGTACTTTCGGAAGGCCTTCAACACTGTCTCTCACCCTGTTCTTATTAAAAACTGGGGGACTGCGGTGTCAACACCTACGCAGTCAATTTGGTCACCGCTGGCTGGAGGGCCGCACCCAGAGAGTGGTGGTGAACGGGTCATTCTTGACCTGGAGAGATGTGGGCAGTGGGGTCCCCCAGGGCTCGGTCCTTGGGTCTGCACTATTCGAAATCTTCATCAGTGATTTGGACGAGGTGGTAAAAAGCACACTGTTCAAATTTGCTGATGACACTAAGATGTGAGGGGATGTGAGCACTCTACAAGGAAGAAATAGGCTACAATTGGACCTAGACAGGTTACAGGGGTGGGCAGATGAGAATAGGATGGGATTCAACACTGACAAGTGCAAGGTGATGCACCTGGGGAGGAAGAACCAGCACCATACCTACAGGCTGAGGAACTCACTTGTCATCAGTGCAGAGGCAGAAAAGGATCTTGGAGTCGTCACTGATGCCAAGATGAACATGGGTCAGCAGTGTGGGGATGCAGTCAGGAAGGCCAACTGCACCTTGTCATGCATCCACAGATGCATCTCAAGCAGATCCAAAGAGGTGATCCTCCACCTCTATGCGACACTGGTCAGGCCGCAGCTGGAGTACTGCGTCCAGTTCTGGGCACTGCACTTGTGGGCAGCATGGAGAGGGTCCAGAGCAGGGCCACCTGCATGATCAGGGGGCAGCAAGACAGGCCCTACGAGGACAGGCTGTGGGACCTGAACCTGTTCAGCCTCCACAAGAGAAGGCTGAGGGGGATCTAGTGGCCTGTTACAAACTAGTCAGAGGGGACCAGCAGGCTTTGGGGGAGTCCCTGTTCCCCCAAGCACTGCCAGGAGTGACCAGGAATAATGGTCACAAGCTGGCAGAGGGTAGATTTAGGCTAGATATCAGGAGGCGCTACTTCCCGGTCAGGGCGGCTAGGATCTGGAACCAGCTTCCAAGAGAAGTGGTGCTGGCTCCTACCCTGGGGGTCTTTCAGAGGAGGCAAGATGAACACCTTGCTGGGGTGGTTTGACCCCAATACTCTTTCCTGCCATGGCAGGGGGTCGGACTTGATGGTCTGCTCAGGTCCCTTCCGACCGTACTAACTACGAAACTGGGTAGCAGCAGCAGCTAGGGAGCTGAGCCTGCTTGTTCTGTTCCTGCGGGGTCAGGTGCAGATCTTTCGCTTGTGTCCGTATCTGGCAGAAATTGTTCTTAGCTTATTTCTTACATGTACTGTGCATTACAATTTTCAGCAGCTGTTTTGGGCATTGTGTGATTCTTTTGGGGAGGAAAATATGGTAGCTTAAGATGGCTGATGTAGTCATTGGTTTGATTTTTTTGGATATCTTACTATCTTAATAATATTGCATATTGTACATTTCAGCATCTGCAGACAGAGTCTACCAGAAGCGCATCCTTCCAGTCTTAATACTAGTGTTAAAATGCCAACAGAAGATCCAGCTGCCTTTCACACAGAGGTTCTGTCTAAAGAACAAATTAAAAATCTTAATGATCAGAATGGTATCCATACCACTTTGACAAACCCAGAATCTCCATCTTTGACCGACTCTCACAATGGCAAACCAAGTGACTTGAAAAGCAAATGTGAACCCTTTGTGAATCCGATGACCAGTGCCCCAAAGCAGTGTGTTTCTGTAAAACCAACACAGCATCTTAATAGCTCTTCCAGGTCAACGTCAAGGACCAGTGGAACTTCTGAACTTCAGAAATTTTTTGATTGTAATCCCTCAACATCAGATGCCCATTCTGTCCCTTTTACTGAGCCTGGAGTTAAATTGCAGAACAGTTGCAAGGCAACCAAGGCAGAAAATTCTTCATCTGTTTGTTCCGCAATTAAAGGAGACTGTAGTGAATTTCTGTACGAGGGAAATGAAAATGAAGGGATTTTGAATGGAATCGCCAGTAAAGTCCAGGATAATAGTAAGTATATCTAAGCTTAGGTACCAGCATAGATGTCTAATATTTAAAATTAGACCTTTCAGAAAAATGTGCTTTCTGGATGACTAATTACATGACAACAATTTTTGTTTGACTTCTTGACTAAATGCCTGTTTCATTTTTGGAAGAGAAGATCAAATAATAAGATTAGGGTTCCCAAAAGTTATTTTAAATAACACAATCTAGAAATTGAGTAAAGCTGTATCTGCATGTCTGTAGGAAAAAAGCTCGTCACCAGACTTGTATTCATAACTGGAACACAATTCTTTTTATATGCATAAGAAATAAGATTGGGAAGAAGGGTTGCAAAAGTTAAAATAGGCATAACTAGGTCTTAGATCCTCCATAACACAGTGGGAACCAAGTTCTGCAGCAATACTACTAAATTCTGTGGAAACAAGTTCTAGGCTGCTCTGCAGTAAAATGCTGAATTGTAGTATCTGAAGTGTGTGTTGGTGGCAAGCAGAGGGAGGGCAGTAACAGAAATAGGCTGGCTCATATTGCTAAGAGGCATTTTCAGACTGAAATTAGCAGGTGGTGCTTTAATTAACACTTCATGCAGTTAAGTACACTTAAAAAAAAAAAAAAAAAAAAGTCTGACATCTTGGGGTTTAGTTATTCAGGAAGGGGTAAATCGTATAGCTGTAGAAAAAGTGAGCCTGTAACGGTGCCAGTAACTCTTCTAAAGATGCTTATGCTCTTTGATCAACTCTTGGACTCAATGATCTGTTGAGGTCCCTTTCAACCCTAGCTTCTACGAATTTATGAAACTCAGTGTAAAATTTTTGATTTTTCAGCTCAAGTAGAGAACTTAGCAGAAATGTATAAGGCAGGCAAGCATGTGAACGCATTTTTTTTAGTCATTCGGATTCACAATCTGCACCTGCTTTTCCTGCAGTAATTGTTCGCAAGTCAATTCTGGCAGATGCCAGTAAAGTTAAGAAGCTGCAACAAAGTGGGGAAGCATTTTTACAGGATGGTTCCTGCAATAACATTGCACCTCACTTGCATAAGTGCCGGGAATGTCGCCTGGACAGCTACCGGAAAAACAAAGAGCAAAGAGACTCCACTGTCTTCTGCAGATTCTTTCACTTCAGGAGGTGAGTTGAATTTTTATGCATGTGTATGATGTTCTGCAAATGGGTTTTATGAGACTAGGGCTGATTTTGCAGGGTTATAGGTTGTAGCTGTGTTGGTCTAAGGACGTAGGCAGGCAAGGTTCTTTGGGTAGGTGTGATATCTTTTATTAGATCAACTAAATAGTTGGAAAAAGTTCTTCGTAAGCTTTTGGGCACAAACACTCTTTGTCAGGAGATCCCAGAGAAACGTTGGGATGGAGAATTCTCCCACTGTGTTACAAAGTATTGACTTTTTTTCTGGATGTGTAGTGGCAGAAATATAGCCCTGACAGCTACAGGGGAGGGGCAACAGAAAGAGGAAGCAAGGGAAAAGGGCAACATAACAGCAAAGGACTTTAAGAGCAATATTTTTTTAACCTGTGGTTTTATGTCTGAATGGCAGCTTTTTAATATGTTGCAACGTTACCTGTCTAATGTGAGACCGTGGTAAAAAAATCAAACCATGCTTGCTTGTCTTGCCCATAATATGAGTTGTTTTAGAAGTCTTGTCAATTAGACCTTTAAAAAAGAGGTCTTGTTCAGTCTTTCTGCACACATGGAAAAGTATTGTGGTGCTATGGAAAAATGTGTTTCATAGGTAAAGCTTTTTGGCAAGGGACTTGAGAGCAAGGATTTCCTCCATTGTACAAAATCTGCATTGGAAATTGTCACTTTACTTCAGAAGCAGCTGTCTTCGAACTGTTTCATGTATGGGGCATATGAATTGTTTCAAAATAAGCAGTCTGATTTTCTTTCTTGTTGGTAGTTTTAACGGCATTTATTCTGAACTTCCTACAGGAAAATCTGAATAAGGTATAAGTTGGAAAGTAAGGGTTAATTGTTTCTGTTGGGCTTCTTTCAATTCAAGTTGTGATTACATTTCATTAGTTTAGGAATATTCTATTTTGTTTAGGTTAGGTTTGAGTTAACAGTGCACACATTCTGGCATTTAGTACAATGAACAGTCTCTTTTTCTTACAGCCTTAAAGGGTCATATTTTTGCAAACCTACTTGAGACCTGTTGCTTTTTATTCTTAAGATCCAAGCAAAAACTAACGTTCTGTATTTCTTTCCAAACTATCAGGGTTTAATTACACTAAACTGTTACAGTAGTGAGCAGTTGATACTGATTAATAGTAATCATTGAACTGCTTAGCATTGTTGGTTAATATGAATGCACAAATTAACATGCTGATCAAAATGAATGAAAATGAACTAATAGAGTATGTGGTTGTCTTCCCCTTTTCCAGGCTTCAGTTTAATAAACATGGTTTGTTACGTGAAGCAGGTTTCTTAACTCCCAACAAATATGACCCCGAGGCTATTGGCTTGTGGCTGCCACTGTCAAAAAACGTTATGGGTCTAGATCTGGACACTGCAAAGTATGTTTTGGCCAACATTGGAGACCACTTCTGCCAGCTGGTGATATCTGAAAAGGAGTTCATGTCTACTATAGAACCACACAGTAAGAATAACGCTTTTGTAGAACAAAATAAAGGACTTTTAAAATAAATCTTTCCATCCTTCATGGAAAGGGATTGTGTGACTGTGGTAGAGGGAAGCAGTACTACTAGCCTTATGGATGCAACTATACAGTATTTATGAACCCTAATCATCATTCAGGCGTTCTAAATTCCCTTTGCTGAAAAGAAACAAAATGGTTCCTGTACTCTTACTCTGAATTGGTCTGACAACCCCTCCTGTTCCAGAGAGAGACTAGAAGTGCAGAAGGTAAAAGGTGCTTTCCATGCTCTATATTTACCTGTTGCCTGTGTATAATCAGGCAGGCTTTCCAACTTAGTGATGAATAGCCATGCTGGACCTGCATGGCTGAATGGAGTGGTGTCCTTTTCTTGTGCATCAAGTCTGAATCTTGCTTATTGAGTTCCATGCTGGCTACTTGACCTCAGTGGGGCAGGATCAAGTCCCCATAAAATAGTTTAAGTTTCAGTCGGGTTCACTTGCATGACCTCCTGGGAGGTGTAGCAATGAAAAGAGAGTTCAAGTGATAACCTAGCCTGGAAATGTTTTTATTGCACCATCAGCATACTTTCAGTTTGAAAAAAGCAAAAACAAGGGACTCCATTAGTTTCTACACAGTAGCTCTTCAGGGTAGAATTGCAGTTAAACTGCGCGTGTGCGGGGCGGTTCTTCCCCCTGTAGTTATCTTTGTGTAATAAGAAGTATAGGAGAATGGTTGCCTGGCTTCTTTTGTATGTTTTATATATGGATGTCATCACCATATATTTGGTACTCTTAACAGCCTTGCTTGTCCTCTGTCTACTAATCGGCCTCTCTGGGATTTATATTTGTGTTCTAAAACTAGCATGGATTTGGACTTAAGGTGTATTTTCAGTTTCTGAAGCAGGTCCTGTTTAGACTCTTTGAGGGTCTTATCTAATCTCTTTAGGATCACGGCATTATCCTGCACCTTCTGCAATTGATGAGACTTCTGGTATCGATTCCAGCAGTAGCTACAGAAACCTGACCTTCCAGGTTGAGAGACAGGAACCAAACTTTGTATTGATTCTTAAGTCTACGTTGGCAGTGGTTTAAAACTCCCCAGTTTGAGGTGCACGCAGAACGTGATGAAATGATGCGATTGAAAGTTGTTTTCTTTCTTTTGGAACTAGCTTCACAAATCGCTCATTTTGCTAAACATTTATTACGCATGTTGAAAACTCAAGCTGTTTTAAACCCAGTTGTGGGCTTATGAATTCTTCCTCAGGGGTGTGAGAAAGTTTTGACAAGTGCCAATCCTTCCTATCCTGGACCTTTCTTTTTCAGGTCACTTATGTACAAGTATAATAATGCCATGGCAGCCATTTCTGTGCTCAGTCTCTTGTCATGAGATTTGCCATTCATAGGCATAGGTGTCATTTACTTTCTTGCTCAAAGAGAGGAGTAGCTTAAAGGTATATTATGCCAAGTATCTGCAATGATCAGCAAGTTTTGCAAATCGCCTGCTTTAAGGTTGCATTGTGGGGGGGGTGTATGTTGTTGTTTTTCTTTAAATACCACTGACTTAATGGAATTAAATAAAAAGTGGGGAGGGAATCTTTTAATTATTTGATTAGAGGCTGAGAAACTGCTTTGGATCCAGTGGCCTCCTAGTCTGACTTTGATTATAAAAAGTGATTTGGTGTTGAAGCACTGAGTTAAAAGTTTTGTCTTACAGGAATTGGGCCTGCATGTTAAGAATCTTGATTTTATTCTCACATCCTAAAAATTGCAAATGATTCAATTGGAATTCAGGTGTGACTAAAGCAAGGGGTGCAACTTCATAACTAGGTACCCTGATACCTTCATAATACAGAGGTAGCCAGCAGCTAATACAGGGTGGCACAGAAGGATGGACAGAGAGATAGCTAGGCACAGCTAGGAAACTGAGACCATGGATCCGTTGATTGCCACTTGATATGACAGTGCTAGCTTGTGTTGCACTACTGAAATCAAGCATGGTCACAGGAACTAAACTATAGACAACTATTCCATTATGTCTAACATACTAACTTATATTTTTACTGTCACTTACCTCAGAGCAGGTAGCCTGGAAGCGTGCTGTCCATGGAGTTCGAGAAATGTGTGATGTCTGTGACACAACAATTTTCAACCTTCACTGGGTTTGTCCCAAGTGTGGTTTTGTAGTATGCGTGGATTGTTATCGGATGAAAAAGAAAAGCTTACATCAAGGTAACATTATTCTCTTTAAAGAAAACTTGTGTTTTGAACAGTTAAGTTTAATGGAAGAAGGGACTTAATGGAAATCATTTTATAAATGTGTAATCTGTATTTTACTGAAAGAAGAAATGGGGGTGTTGGTTTGGGGTAGGGGTGTGTGTGTGTGTGTGTGTGGTTTTTTTTTTCTTATTAAACAGTCAGTCAGCATGTTAATTTGCTTTCAGATGGTGTATCTGAGACATTCAACTGGTTTAAATGTGTGAAGGGTCAGTTGCATGAACCGGAGAGTCTAATGCCTACACAGATAATTCCTGGAAAAGGTATTGTAATTATTTATGGAAGCGTGTGCAAGAATACTAAGCTTTCTGTTTGCAAATTATAGGGCCTGATTCAATGCCTGGGAAGTCAGACTTCATGAGCATTGGGTTTGGTCTTTAATAGATACTTGAATAAGGTAGTGATTTGAGTAATACATGCTGGTAAATGGTCAAAAACCATATTTGCAGTCTGGCTGTACAAGTTTTGTCTTGCATTTTATGCAGATAACTGCAGTTGGCATGTTAGTGTTTCTTTGGTAGTTTAAATAGAAGTTGTAAAACTAGAGCTGTGCAGATAAATCTGTTCTGCAGATGCTTGTTTCTTCTTTATCTTTGAATTGTGGCATATGCAATATTGTTGAATTCTTGATATCATTTACACTTGCTTTAGCTATGAGTTCATTAATGATTTATCGTTTTAGCTCTCTATGATGTTGGCGACATTGTTCACTCTGTAAGAACAAAATGGGGAATAAAAGCAAATTGTCCTTGTGCAAATAAACAGTTCAAGGCACTATCAAAGCCGACCTTAAAGGAGGATGCAAAACAGGTACTGCTTCTGACTTTTTACAATTCTTTTTCCACTATCTTCTGTAAAATATGGGCAAGACTACAAAAGTGCTGTGTATTGGTCTAATGCTATCCCCATTGAAGACGGTGGTTGATTTCTATGTGGAGTGGAGTTTAGGCCAATACTGACCACTTCTGAAAATCCTTCTTGGCAATTTTGGCTTACGCATGTTTACTTTTTCTAGTTCAGCTTCCCTCGGTGTATGGACAGATGTATTTGGAACATTCTCAGTATTGCACTAAACCCCCAAGAGTCTAGACGTGCACGCTACTGCAGACCAGTTTACCTTTCCTGGAACGTTTCAAAATCACAGCAGGAAAATCTGATACTGTTTTGAGCCAGTCCTTGAACCAGTTCTATTATGTCCAGACATGGAACATTACATACGTAATGTCTGGCCAATCATCCAGGTATCCCAAACTGCACTGTTCCTCACTGCCCCCCGTCCCTCCCATTCCAAAACCTGTGCAGGACTGCTTTGGGATGCAGCTAGGACTCTGCCCAAAGATCTATTGCCCACAGAGACCACAGTCTGTAGGGGTGGGGAAGCAGAAAGCCTCCATGGCAGTTTCACTTCCCTGTTGGGGGGGTCCCAGGCTTATTTGGAAGGGGGGTGTAGTCAGGTGCCGGAGGAGGGCAGCTTTGTGGCCCCCTACTTGTGCTGGGTGGATGATTGTGCCTGTTAACACCTGTGGGGGGGCTTGAACAAAGCTGTTGTATAATGCACACTTCATAGAAGAGAATGAGCATGGAATTGGCAGCCAGTGTGAAGTGGAATAGCCTGTTAGGCTGCTTGCAGATGTCTAAAAAAAACCCCAAACAAACCCCGAGCTTTACTGAAAGAAGCTGCATGTTACTTTGATCCAGCTCCGCAGTGTCTGTATAGATCAGGCGCTTCAGCAGGGCTTTTATCTAAAGCTGAGTCAATTGGCTATTAGATAAAAGTGCCAGAAAAGTCCCACTAAAGTGCCTGATCTATACAGACGTTGGGTGAGCTGGCCATCTAATACACTGCCTCTTCTGGGTATGCTCTGGGCTTGCTGCGGAAGTGCATCAAGTTTAAAATGCTAGTTTTTAATTTCTGCAAGCAACTTTTGATTGTTCCTGGCCTGCTGTGCTGCACTCTTGCAGCCAGCCCTGCCCTACAGGTTGTACCCAGCATGCACATATCTCTGTGGCATTGCAAGGTACTTGAACAGCTTTCCAATGAGTCTTTTCTAAGCCTCGGTGAGGTGGAGACTGGGAAGTCCCAAAGTACCCAGTTCCACCCTCCCCATCCCCAAATGAAACCACCATGTGTTGTCATCCTCCCCCACTTCCCCCAGACCTGGTCAGCCAATTGGTGACATTTTTGGAATGGTTCAAGTTACCTTTATCTGTACCCTCATTAATGACAGAAGACTGGCATGCAAAAAGGAATGAATGGTTCAGAATTCTTGAAAGCAAAATTCATGTGAAATTCCTAGAAAATAAAAAAAAAAAAAAAAGTTTGCCTTGAGGATTCTAAAAATTAAGAAAAGAATAATATAAGGCAGTATAGCTAATTTTAGTCTTAATGGCCATGACAGGAAAAATTGGCTGTTGGTGGTAGAGTGCATTTTGTTTACAGTAACTAGACTAAACTTTTAGTGAATGTGAATGCTGTTTCTTTAACGAAAAGTAAATATAGCATTCATTTGTGAATGAATTCCAAAAAAGGTACTGGTTTCCAGATTTTGTTCATAGTAGTCTAAAAAAGTTGCTAAAAAAGATTAAAGGCAATAGATTGATCTTTAGTAGAAATCTGGTGTTTCATAAAAGCTAAAGTATGGGTGTTCTGGGGTTTTGTGAACTGAATTGGGAAGTGGGGGGTGTTTGTATTTTTTTCCTTGCAAAAGAATTGGGAGCTGTAATTGTGCTTCTGTGTGTGGGTTCCTCCCCCTTCCTTCCTAAAGGAGGATGTCTCTTTTAATATAAGTCTTCACTTTTGTTTTGCAGAATTTAGTACCTGGAGAAAAATCCACACATCTGAATAATTTTGTCCTAGGCCCACTAGGTACTAGCTGTGAGTCTCCTATAAAACCAATGGTTGGAAGTAAACTAGTCTCTTCAGTTAATACTTCTTCCTTAAATTGGCTGGCTGGCTTAACAAGTGGAAATGTGAATAAAGAAAACAAAGGTAAAGTTGTGAGGAAAAAAAGCCTTGCATTACTATCAGTAGTTAATGACTTAGTTAGTCCTATCAGCAGGATTTACTAAAGCTGTCCCTACTTACTGGGGTAAGGGTTTCACAAGGCCAGCCCTAACTAACAACTCATTGTCTTGTGGAGGTATCTTTATTGCTTAGGCATATCTTGAAAATTTTATTCAAGTCAGTTTTTGGAAATGTGATTTAGACTTCTACATCTTCTGGGCATTTTCAGAAACATTTTTTTCTTGGACACTTCAGAAAACTATATGCTGTAGGCTACAGCTGTCCAGGAGGAGGAATTTAATCAAGTTTTTTTTTTAAACTAACTTAATCTAGCACAGTACATGAATTGCAGTTTTGAGGAAGAGAATAGCTTTTCCTTCCTTATTCCTCCTTCCCCAGGAAATACAAATCTCAACGTTTTATTGACTCAAGGCACCTTTTAGACTCGAGTTACTCTGTAGGTTTGTGAACTGAGTGGCACCCAATTTCAAAGACCAATTTATATAATACAGTGCGTACCTTTTTGCAGAGGGGCTGGGGGATCACTTGGGTAGGAACAAACCTGAGCCTGTGCTAAATTCTTTCTGTCAAACCTCTTCAAAAGATCTAGTGGCACCTCAGGGTGCCACAGTACTCTGGTTGAGAAAATAAGTGGCCTACCATCATTAGCCCTGGGTTGCCCTAGAACCGGGAGCTGTGCCATGCTGCCTTGCCCTCTGGGCAAGTAGGGAAGGAAGGGGAAACTTAGAAACCTTAGTTGCTAGTGCAGTCATGGAGAAGGCCAAGTGGGAGCCTAGGGGGTAAGGGAGGCGGGGATGTAGAGGCAAAACTTCAACCCCTTGTGGGCTGCCAGTTGGACAGCCATATCTTAGTGATCAGAAGCATAGTCAATTTTGCAAAAGTATTAAGTGTCATGTTGTTTTACTAGCCTGGGCTTTTGGTAATGGGAAGACTATCTGCTGGTGTTAATAATGAACTCATTTCTATTTTATACACTAACTAGCACTTTTTAAAAATGGCATAAGCAGAAGTGTCTTGTATTGAACCTAACTGTATTGTAATTTGGCAACAGAGTATGTAAGAAACAGGCTACCTTTTTAAGGTGCATATATTTACATTTATATTAAATACAGGGCTTCAGATTCTGGCACATAGTTGTATAGGTTCAAACAACAATTCTTGTTTCAGTGGAGGCTTTTTCCCTTTTTCAGAGAAAGTCCTGCCCTCTGCCTTAAAGAATGAACACAAACCTCTTCAGTCCCTCCCCACATTTGCGAAGCCAACAACAGCCTTGCAGACGTTCAACAGTGCAATATTGACTCCCGTGAGCAGCAACAACAGCACAGGTTTCCTGCGGAACCTACTGAACTCCTCCGGAGGAAAGGTATCCCAGGACTCTGGCATTACTTCATTTCTCTTGTGGTTGTGAAGCCAGATGTTCCAGTTTTCCCCAGCAGTGCTGCTCTAATCTCACAAGGCATGTGCCACAGTAAATAAACAAGGAAAGAATAATTTAGTTGGAGGAATCAGGTTTATCTGTCAGATGCATTCACACTGCAGGCCCCCATTGCAGCCTTTCTGGAGTACAGCCAGTGACCCACACTGCCATTAATCCTTGCTTTGTAAAGGACTCTGAGCCAGGCAGTGCTTCTAGACAGTCCCTAGTTGAGAGATGCAGCCCATTCACTGATTAATGTGCATTCAGGCAGTGTCTGAGAGCTTTCCAAAGGAATCTTCAACTAGATCTGCGTTTGGCTTCTCCTTGAGGGCAATCTCCTTGAGTAAACAGCATGGATTGTAGGCTGCTCAACTCCATGTATGCAGGTATAAAGTGTGTGTAATATGCTTACTTTTGAAATAGTGGATTGAAAGCTCCCTGGGCTTCACCAGTGAAACCTCACTGACTTCCATGCAGTAAGAGAAATAAATCCTTGCTAGATGCCATACCTCATGGACTTCTGCAGCTTTGCCCAGGTGGAACTAAGATCCAAATTTTACTTATGATAAAATACTGTAGAGGGAAACTAAGATGTATTGGGAAGGTTTAGGAGTAGCACATCTTAGTTGAATCTTCCACCCCAATTCAAATGACCTCTTGAGGTCCATTCAAGCTGTGGAAGAAATCGAACTTTGCGTTGTGGTTGAATCAGAACTGACAGAGCCAGCTTTTCTTTATTTAAGGCTATACTGTGATCACGGGGAGAATTCCATACAGCAAGGGGAATCACCCTCTTGTCTGTTTCAAAGGATTTCTCAAACTCTATAAGTTTACAAACATATTTATACTTAAGACAAAGAAATAGAAAAAAATATGAGCTTGGAGAAACGAAACAATAGTAAATTACATACAGACGGTTTACTTAAAGAAAACATACATGCACAGGGTAATATATCAAGACAAAACAAGACATACAGAATTCCTTAACTCAGAACATGTAACTGAAATAAGCAGTATCAGGACTTCTGGTCTCTGCCTGTTTTCCTAGTCGAGCAGGCCAGAAGCCCAACCAAATCCACTACCATGCAGCCCTAGGATTCTTCTGAGAGAAGAATATTCTATTCCCTACCCAAAGTATAGGCTTAGGTGAAAAGGTTGGGAAGTGAAAAATGTGTTGGCAAAAACACAACTGCAGTGTTACATTTTTTTTGCAGAACAAACAGCATTTTGACAAGTGGCAAGACAGCACTGAGGCAAATGTTAACATCTTTTCCTTTTCTCTTACTAAATTCAGACTGAGAATGGCCTCAAGAATACACCCAAGGTCCTTGATGATATTTTTGCCTCTTTGGTGCAAAATAGAACAGTTACAGATGTGCCTAAGAAGCCTCAAGGATTGACTATAAAGCCTACCATAATGGGCTTTGATACTCCCCACTATTGGTTATGTGATAACCGCTTGCTGTGTCTCCAAGATCCCAACAACGAGAGCAACTGGAATGTCTTCAGGGAATGCTGGAAGCAGGGGCAGGTAATGTCTTATACACATTGGCTGCTTACAGACCTTAAAAAATCCAGTGCTTTACTTTATACTTGGTGTGCCCCCGTGTTGAGCCTAGCACATGCCTAGAAGAGGTACTGCATTAGTTGGACCCAGCTTGCCCAACCTCTGTATAATCAGGTGCTTTAGTGGGGATTTATTGGCACTTTTATCTAACAGATGATTCAATCAGCGGTTAGATATAAGCACCAAAAAGCCCCGGTGAAGTGCCCAATCTACAATCTATACAGACGTTGCAGAGCCAGGTCAAAGTAATGTACTGTTTCTTCCAGTGAACCGGGGGTGGGGGGGATCGTCTTGTGGAGAGAGGGGTAGTATTGCCTGCCTAGGTTTTATAATAATAAAATCACTGGTCTCTGAGCACTAGTCACCAGAAAGATCTTTAGGAAATAGTTTCTCGTCATAGAGCCTACAACTTCTCAGAACCAAGGCTGAACATCTGGCAGTGACTGGTATTTCCCTTCACCCTTTCTGTTTAGTTTTGCTGCTTTGTCAGAAAGCATTGTGGGTATAATAATCCCTAACTGTCTCTGTCATATGGCTGTTAAGTACGTTGAGTAATATGAAATGCCTTGATCTTTAGAATTTTTAGTTCATTTATCCATTAAAATATCCTGTGCATTTTATTTTGATACATCTTATTGAAATAGATTAGTGGCCCCTTTTGTGATTTGGTTTCCTAGACCAGATGTTGGCTGTCTATCACAAGGCTTTGTACCATTGCTTATAAGCAACTACAACAGTTCCTTTTAATGTTATGTGCATGTTACTGGGGAGTAGATTATATACCAAAATACTTGCCACAGACTCAAGTCTGAGAGCTTGAACCTCTTTGGTCTGTCTTCTGAAAAACTGATTGCTTGGCAGGCAGGGTCTCAGACATTGCCCTGTGACCATCTTGTGTCTCACAGAATACCTTTTTCTTTGAAAGAGTCTAAATGTATTTTGAAAAGTTTGCTGCTTCTGTCTTCTGAGGCAACATAGGAGTGAATTAAGATGTTGCTACTGGTGTCTTCTCTGTTTCCCTCCAGCATGGAGAGTGTCACTTAAATCAGCACAGTATTTAAACTTCTCTCTTGGAAGTGAACAACACCCCTGAAAACAGGAACATGCTACATAATTCTAGCATAGCAACCTAATTAAACAATGCCTACTCACTTGTACTCTAAAAATACCAGTGTCCAGGAAAAAAATTGAGAGAAGATAACAATTTATCACCCTAAAAGAAAAAATAGTCTTTTTTCCAAATTAAATTTGGCATAGTCTATAGCATTTGTCGTCGTAATTTCTATACTCTGAAGCTTTGCCTAAATATGTATGTTGTTTTAAAAATCAACTGAATTTGTAAAACCTCTTTACAAAGAATATTTTTAATTTTCCTTTAATGTGTGGGTTTTTTTTTGTTAGCCTGTAATGGTGTCTGGAGTGCATCACAAATTAAACCCGGAGCTGTGGAAACCAGAGTCCTTCAGAAAGGAATTTGGCCAGCAGGAAGTAGATCTGGTTAACTGCAGAACCAATGAAATTATCACAGGAGCTACAGTAGGGGACTTCTGGGATGGATTTGAAGACATTCAAAGTATGCAATATGAATTCCCTTCTTTGCTATTGTGTTGTATAGAGGGTACTAAAAGCAGAGGCATGACTGATGGACCTGGTATTCAGGGCAAGCCACTCCTGCAGGGGTTAGCATCACTGGCATTTATACTGGGCAGTGTGTTTTGCTAATTACCCAAAATTTGGCAGCAAAAGGAAAAGGAGACAATTAGGCTTAATTTGTCACACCACCACAGTTGGCCACACCATTGTCACCTCCCCCTGCAGCAGTGGCCTCTCCTGGAAGTAAGCTGGCACCAGCCCCATGTGGGTTCCTTTATGGTTACTGCCAGACCCTCTGCCTCTATTTTGGTATCTCTTCCCCCTCCTCCTTAGTGCCCATGGACTTGTGCCCTACCCACCTACCTGTAGTTGTGCTGCTGGCTAACAGCATGATAAAGGGGCACTTCTATTTTTGCTGCTGGCTTTAATCTGTACTGGCAGGCTTTGGGTGAAAGAATAAAACCAACTTACAATGGTCAGTTTGCTGTTGTAAACTCCATAGTAGTTTGTTTCCTGTAGAGACACAGCTATCCAGAGCACCTTGCTACTGGATGGGGGAGCTGGCAGTAACATGTTGGCATTGAGAATGGGCTGTGGAATGGCAGACTCAAGTTTGAAGATGCGTGGTCCAAACACTGGTGTATAGTTCTTCCTGATTCTTCCAGTGGGTAACATTTTTACACTAGAATAGTGATTTACAGTGGTAAAATGCTGGGTGTCCCATGTCTGCTCCACATTTTATGCTGGTACAAAAGTAGATTACACTGGTATAAATGTATGTGTTTGGACCCTTTACTTGTGGTGGGATAAGCTAGATCAGGGTTTTTCAACCTGTGGGTCACAAGAATGTATGAAAGGGTCATGAACAAACTTTAAAAATGGGGTTTCTTTTAAAGGAGATAGATGTGGGAAACTGTGGCTTTTCCCTTGCAGGCTGGCAGAGTTTCAGCGTGCAAAGGGCTGCTTGCCCCACATGCCCACCCACTGCCCCATATGCTGTGGGGGCTGGGCCCTGGGGGTAGCAGGTCAGGACTGAGGGGTACTGGGTTGGGACTGGCCATTGAAGTTTATAGATAGATCCTGGTACAAAAAGGTTGAGAAGCACTGGACTAGATGACCTCTGGAGGTCCCTGCGAACCCTAGTTTTCTGTGAACATATGATTGTGTTATCTGCTCTGGCTGGCTTGGAATGCTAGGAGGATTTTTCCATAGCAAAGTGCACTGATGTGATTTTTTTTTCGCAGTCCTCAGCTTGTGTGCTAGGATGGAAAGGTGTCATTAAATAATTTTGTATTCTGGTGTCTTAGAGTAGCCCAGAGGTTCTCTGGGTAAGCACTTCGAGGAAGTTGGGGCACTCCCCCAGCTCAATGAAAGCATCCTTTTGTTGTTTGCCCAACTAGTTGAGTAGAACCTGAAATGCAACATGTCTAAGCGCTGACAAGGTGGAACTGGCCAGTCCAGATTTATCAGTATTTAAAAAGTGCCTCCTGCAAGGGAGGCATCTGTTTGCTGCAGCAGACACTGGACTCTGAACACCAGGTGTCAGGAGAGCTCTGAAGACCTGCCGTGCCTTCTAGGCAAAGACCTGAAACTGTTCAGAAAGCCAGTGACATTGTTGGGTTTTGTTTTGTTTTTTTTAAATAAAGGCCATGTCTGAAGCACTCCATTATGGCTGTATGGAGTGCTGTACCTTATAGTTCAGAAGTAGTGTAGCACTGAGGGCGTTCCTGCCTCTCTGGAGAGCTTAATGTGGGTGCTGTGCATGTACCAGTAAATCACTTACACTGCTTTCAGTTTGTTGGGAGACAGTGAGTACAGAGGGGGCATATTGTGTCCAGTGTCAGTACAGTAGTCGCTAGCTTTGTACTAGTGGTGTAGACCTGCCCTAGGGACCAGTGCAAAGGGAATGCAGTTCTGTTTGGTGCACAGAGTGGATTAGGCTGGTATTGTTAAATGCCAGCGGGGTGTCAGTGCCCCAGGGCTCCGTATGCTCTACAAGAGCTAAAATGCTCTGCATGCAGCTCCCTCAGCTTGGTCCCTAGAGCTGATGTTTATCATAGAAAATGAGTTGGAAGGGACCTCCAGGAGCTCATCTAGTTTGATCCCCAGCTCAAAGCAGGACCATCCCCAACTAGATCATCCCAGCCAGGGCTTTGTTGAGCCAGGTCTTAAAAACCTCCAAGATGGAGATTCCACCACCTCTCTAGGTAACCTGTTCCAGTGCTTCCCATCTTGGTGAGAGGTTTTTCTTGATACCCAACTTAAACTTCCCTTGCTGCAACTTGAGACCATTGCTCCTTGTTCTGTCATCTGTCACCACTGGGGAGAGTCCATCTCCATCTTTTTTTGAACCCCCCACCCCAAGTAGTTGAAGGCTGCTATCAAATACCCCCCTCAGTCTTCTCTTCTACAGACTAAATAAACGCAGTTCCCATAGCCTCTCCTTATAAGTCATGTGCCCCAATGCCCTAATCATTTTAATTGCTCTCTGCTGGACTCTTTCCAACTTGTTCACGTCCTTTCTGTAGTGGGGGGCCCAAAACTGGACACAGTACTCCAGATGTGGCCTCAGCAGTGCAGGATAGAGGAGAATAAGCACTACCTTCGATCAGCTGGCAACGCTTCTACTAATGCAACCAGTATGCCGTTAGCCTTCTTGGCAACAAGGGCGCACTGCTGACTGATATCCATCTTATTATCCACTATAACCCCCAGGTCCTCTTCTGTAGAGCTGCTTCTTAGCCAGTCGGCCCTCAGCCTGTCCCAGCGCATGGGATTCTTCCACCCTAAGTGCAGGACTTTGAACTTGCCCTTCTTGAACCTCATGAAATTTCTTTTGGTCCAATCCTCTGATTTGTCTAGGTCACTCTGAATCCTAGCCCTACCCTACTGCATATCTGCTATACCTACCGGCTTGGTGTCATCTATGAACTTGCTGAGGGTGCACTCCATCCCATCTTCCAGATCATTGATGAAGATACAGAGCAAAACCAGCCCCAGGACTGACCCCTTGGGGCACTCTGCTTGATACCAGCTGCCAACTAGACATTGAGCCATTGACTACTACCTGTGGATCCTGGCAATCCAGCCAGCTTTCTTTCCATCTTACAGTCCATTCATCCAACCCATATTTCTTCATCTTGCTTGCAAGAATGCTGTGGGAGACTACCAAAAGTCTTGTTAAAGTCAAGATACAGTATATGCGCTGACTTTCTGAGCATCCACAGAGCCAAGACCTGCTCAGTGATTTTTCTGGGGACTGAGGTGAGACTGACAAGTCTATCATTCCCTGGATCCTCCCTTTTCCCTGTCTTAAAGATGGTCACTATATTTGCCCTTTTCCAACCATCTGTAACCTCCCCCAATTTGCCATGAGTTTTCAAAGATAATGGCCAGCAGCTCTGCAGTCACATCAGCCAACACCCTCAGCACCCATAGATGTGTTGCATCTAGCCCCGTGGACTTGTACATGTTCAGCTTTTTTAAACAGTCCCTAACCTGTTCTTTTGCCACTGAGAGCTGCTTACCTCTTCCCCAAACTCTGCTTCCTGGTGCAGTAGTCTGGGAGCTGACCTTGCCTGTGAAGACTGGGGTGAAAAAGACATTGAGCCTTTTCTTCAGATCTGTCACTAGGTTGCCTCCCCCATTTAGTAAGGGACCCACACTTTCCCTGACTTTCCTCTTGTTGCTGACACTTGTGGAAACTCTTCTTGTTCCCCTTCACATCCCTTGCTAACTGCAACTCTAGTTGCATTTTGGCCTTCCTGACTTCATCCCTGCATGCCCGAGCAATATTTTTATACTTCACCCTAGTTTGTCTAAGATTCCACTTCGTGTAAGCTTCCTTTTTGTGTTTAAGCTCACCAAAGAGTTCTCTGCTAAGCCAAGCTAGTCACTTGCCACACTCGCTAATCTTCCTGCACATTGGGATGGTTTCTTCCTTTGCCTTCAGTAAGGTTTCTTTAAAATACAGCCAGGTCTCCTGGACTCCCTTCCCCTTTGGACTGGCCTTCTGTAAGTCCTCTGAGGGAATCGGTCTACTTTTCTGAAGTCCAGGGTCCATGCTCTGCTGCTCTTCTTTTTGTCAGGATCCTGAACTCAGTCATCTGGTGGTCACTGCTGCCCAACTTGCCATCTACTTCTGCATCCCTCACCAATTCTTCCTTGTTTGTGAACAGTAGGTCAAAAAAAGCATGGCTCGTAGTGTCACAGGCCAGCTGGGCACTGTGAGTGTATCAATTCTGTCGCAGGCCAACTGGGCAGTTTGGTTCAGTTTTGGATCAAGGAGGCAGAGTTGGGAGTGGAGTAAAGGCAAATTTATTATAGCTTACACATGCACAACAGTTAACAGAAAGATAAATGTGATAAGCAGATGATGCAGTATTAAAGAGCTAATAGTAAATAACAGATGATAACAACAGATAAATAGATCAATTCAGTCACAGGCCAACTGGGCACTGCAAGGGTATTAGCCACTGGGCTGTTCAAAACCACAGATAGACAGACATGGGTTGGCAACTTATTGATAGTCCCTCAATGCCAAGTAGGCATCAGGTGATTCCAGTGAAGTCAGGCATCCCCAATCAACGCTGTCAGAGGGATTACTGGGGAAGGTCCCTTGATCAGGATCCGATCCTCACTCACACCGGGAGTCCAGGGTCTGGGCGTGGAACAGAAATGACCATTTTGTTTCCTCCTTCCTGTTGGTTATCTGATGCATGTGCTTTTATACCTAGTTGCTAATCTGTTGGCTTTAGAGCCACTCATGGTTTTGCCCAATAGCTGTTACCCTATGGGATTGAAAGGTGTCAAAAATTATCATAAAAGGTTACTACCCAGACTCGGGTTTATCCAATAAGCAAATTATGTTGCAGCACCTTTAGGTTTGAAATTGACATTGCTCTGCCTAAGCCCAACCCCTTTTAGGTTTCATTTGAATATACTTTCTTGGGATGCTTTCCTGGAATGAGTTGGGTGTGCCAGGCAGTTGGATCCAGTTTTTTTATCGTCAAAGCTGAACCCTGAGAAGAAACTGTTAGATCAGCTAATCTCACATCCACAGCTTTGCCTATGGGGCCCAGTCAGTTCCACAAACAGTTAATTTTATCATTTTGGTTAAACTTATGACAGATAAGTTACATTTGCAGTTTACAAACTTACAAGCTTCATATTAACTAATATTATCTGTTTAGGCAAAATACCAAATGCTTCTAAGAAGCACATATATATTGCTTATTAATCCCTCTGGTTTTGGCTGTCACACCTAGTTTAATGTCTCCAACACTTGCAGCAGGAAGTTGTCCCCAATACTCTCCAAAAACTTCTTGGATTTCCTGTGCACTGCTGTGTTGTCCTGCCAGCAGATGTCAGGGTGATTGAAGTCCCCCATGAGAACCAGGGCCTATCACTGGGAAACTTTGCTGTTTCTCTAAAGAGAGCCTCATGTACCTCAGCCTCCTCATTTGGTGGCCTGTAGCACACACCCACCACAACACCAGCCTTATTGTTGTTGTTCCCGCTAACCTTAACCCAGAGACTTTCAACAGGCCTATTTCCAGGTTTCATACTGGACCTCTGAGCAATCACACAGCTGTCTTGCATACAGTGCAACTCCTCCTTCTCTTCTCCCTTGCCTGTTATTCCTGAACAGTTTGTACCCATACATGATGGTGCTTCAGTCACATGAGCTGCCACCAAGTCTCTTTATTCCAATCACGTCATAGTTCCTCTACTGCACGAGGACTTCCAGTTCTTCCTGCTTGTTTCCCAGGCTTCTCGCATTTGTGTACAGGCACCTGAGGTGACTAGCCAATTGCCCCACTTTATCAGGAAGACTAAAGTCTCCCTTACAGCCGGCTTCTGCTTCCTCTTCTTCCAGGTCCTCCATTCCCCCACTTACCTCAGAGCTTTGTTTTCCATCCCCCTGTGAACCTTGTGTAAATCCTTCCTCACTAGGTTAGCGAGCCTGTCTGCAAAGATGCTCTTCCCTCTCTTCATCAGGTGGATCCCATCTCTTCCTAGTAATCATTGGAACAACATCCCATGGTTGAAGAAGCCAAATCCCTGCTGGGAACACCACCTGAGCCTCCATGCATTGATTTTCAGGATGCATCTGCTCCTACCAGGGTCCTTCCCCTTGACTGGAAGGATTGAGGAAAACACCTGTGCCCCCCTCCCCTTCACCCAGCCTTGGAGTCACTCTTCATCCGCTCGGGGTCATCCCTGGCAGTATCATTGGTGCCCACATGGATGAGCAGCATAGGGTAGTAGTCAGAGTGTTGGACAAGTCTTGGTGGTCCTTCCATGACATCTTGGATCCAGGCTCCAGGCAGGCAGGAGGCTTCTCTAGACAACAGGTCAGGCCAGCAGGTGGATCCCTCCAAGCTTCATCTTTGGAGTAGTGGTCTTGATCCTTGCCACCTTGGAGACTCCTGGCCTGCTCTCTTCCACCACTGGAATGCTCCCCTCCTCCTCTGCTGCTAGCACTCCATATATGCTCTCTGGGCAAACCATTGTACATGGGAATGACTGCTACTTGCTTCCAGCTCCTGCTTCCTGGGAGTCCCTGCCCTCTTCCTTTTCTAGCAGCACCTCAGGCAGTCCATCCTCCACAGTCCTAGAGGTTTCCTCCAGCATGGAATTGATGAAGTTGTCATGGTGGAGGATGCTTCAGAGCCTTGCTGCCTTCTCCCTGAGGGACACCACCAGAATGCACCGCTTGCATTGTAGGCACTCCCCCACCTGCCTGACATGGAAAGGAATTGGCAAGCTGCGGTCTGCACAGCACCAAAGCAGGACCTGGGTGGAAGCCTCAATGGCCTGCAGTCCTGTCTGGACAGACACCTCACAGTTGGAAGCAGAGAAAGAGCTGGAAGTAGCAGTGGGTCTGGGATTGACATGTCTCTGGGTCTTTTAATCTGTTGCCTCTTACTTCTTGCTTCTCTTACCAAATAAGATCTTCCCTAGCAAACTCCTCTGTAGCTGCCCTGTTTGCTGTTCCCTCATCTGAAGGGTTCCTTTTTCCCTGCAGCCTCTTTCCTCTCAGCAAGCATACAGTGAAGGAATGAAAGAGAGTTTCCAAGCAAGCTCCCCCTTGCTCTGGACTCTGGTTAAACAAGGGGCTTAAGTCTTGGTCTAGCTGCTGAATTTTGGCTGCTAAAATAACTGTAGGTTAGTCCTAATTACATTTTAAAAAAGGATCTTACCTTTCAGGCTCACCTTCAAAAAGGGGTGGCAAACTGACCTGCAAATTGCTTGCAAACTGTTCTGTTTGCTTCTCTGCTCCCCTGGTTGGTTTGCCTTGGGAGGGTAGTTATGCAAATCTGGATTAACTGGAGCTCCTTATGCCATCTTCTGGAGGGTTATGTTGCTTGCTAGACAAGTGGGAAAGAGGTTACTTCAAAGAGAACAGAAATATTTCCCAGGAGAACTGTGTTTTTTGGCTTTAACATATTCCTGTTACCTGTCCACCTTCCTCCTCTGTCCCCATCTGGAGAGAGCCTTCTTAAAACACTTATTCTTAAGGGGGCAGGAACAGAGTGGGGGTAAGAAACTCCAGCACGGGGTACTGAATAATTAATTTCTAACCAGTTCTTTAGCCAAGCAGATTGAGAAGCTGTTTGTAAGGCTGAAGTGGGCATTGATTTCTTGAAGCTAAATTGCAACTGATGGGGTCTAAGACAAACCATTTTTAGTATAAGACTTACAAATTGCAGGAAACTGATACTGTCAACTCTTAATGTTAGGTCGCCTTAAGACGGAAGAAGGAGAGCCAATGGTGTTGAAGCTGAAGGACTGGCCTCCAGGTGAAGACTTCAGAGACATGATGCCGTCTCGGTATGAACTTTGCATGTATGGAGGACTGGGGCAATGGGTAGTAACTACTTGTATTTGGTACATCAGCCAAATAAGAGTACTTAAATGCTGTCCATTTTGAAACATCCACTTCAGCTTTGAATAGTGATCCGTAATACAGTCAAACTTCACTTGTTTCTGTGAGATGGCTGGGTGTGAGATGCAAGTTTCGCAAGTATGCAGTGAGCTTCTTGAATGAGTTTTCAAATGATGTCAGCTCTTGGTGCAGTAGGGTGATAACCTTTAGTCTAAAACACAGCTTGTTCTGTAAAGTTTTGTTTTGACAAACCTAAACTGGGTTAAATTTGAGAAGTCTTCACCAAAATTGCATGCGTTTAGAAAATTGGACAAATAGTTGATATGAGAGGCTTCCGCATATTTCAGTAGAACAATTAATGTACTAAATCCAGCTATTACATCTGTCCCATTCTCATGTCTTGTTTCTCCTTTTCTTTCATTGTTAGACATGGATAACTGGGCACTTTTACATGCTCCTCCCAGAGGTGGGGAGGGTGGTGCTTTAATTAGAGCAGCTCCAAGAGCCACTCTAATTAAAGCATTGCCACATCTCCTGCATCAGTGTCCCTGCACTTAAAAATGGCAGTGGGGCATTTCAACTAAAGCTCGTTCAATGAGCATGGGGATGCTGATACAGGAGATGCAGGAGGCTGCTGGGGAGCAGCAATTGCCATGCTCAAAGCAGACTCGATTAATTGAGAATTCTAGCGCATTGGAGCGGTCTCTGTGCTCATGTAAAGGGACCCTATATGTGGTAATGCAAGACTTTGATTACAGTAAACATTTTCTTTCCCTCTTTTTATTTGACCTGTGGGTTTCCATATTGTTATTTAGCGTGAATTGTATTTGTTCTGTTGCAGATTTGATGACTTGATGAATAACATTCCACTGCCAGAATACACTAGAAGGGGCGGCAAACTCAACCTTGCCTCGAGACTTCCTAACTATTTTGTTCGACCAGATTTGGGTCCTAAAATGTACAATGCATATGGTAAGTAATAATTTTTTTTTTTTTTAAATTCTGTAGCCTGCACTTTGTGTGTTCTAGTAATTACTGCCTTCAGAATTATGTAGAGCAGAGGCTCCCAACCTTGGGGCACGACCCAAATCAGGGTTGCAGGGGTCTGCCCCTCACCCCACCCCTCCTGCCTGCGGGGCTCTCCCGGTGCACGGTCCATCCAACTCGCGCTGCTGCTCTCCACAATCCCAGCCTGGCCTGGGCTCTGCTGGCACAACCAGGCATGAGTGAGTCAGCGGCAGGGGTCACGACCTGGATTTAGGGTCACAGCAAAAAAAGGTTGGGAGCCACTGATGTAGAGTCGTCGTGATCTTGGTGAGCTGACCAAGGGAATAAATTGTTTGGTTGGGAGCCCCAGCAGTTCTCAGAAATAGTTAGTTGAATATACTTCATGTAGATCTTCTATTGTCTTGCATTTAAGCTAGTAACACTTGTCCTGTAATTCATGAACTCAGTCTGCTGCGCTTCCAATATCTTATCCATGTACTTTGTTACTGTCCCACAGCTCTGTGCTACTTCTGCTCCATCTTTCAGGATCTCTTTCTTTGATCCATATCTTCCTTTTAACTCTCCCTGAAATCTTTTCTGATCTTCACCCATGTGCATGCAGCAACTTGAAGAATAGAAAAATTTATTTTTCAAGCATGCTTCTGTTGGATGCTTGACTCTTATTTACTTTTAATATGATTGTTGATAGTTCAACTGCCTTATGCAGCATGAACAGGGATTGTCTGAGAATTAGACCAGTCTGAATCATCACAGATCTTTTATACAGGGAATTCATCATGTCTAGCAGCAGCTCTGAAGCACACTGCAACTTCTGCAGGCAAGGCAGCCTTTTAATTTGGAAGCAGTGGCTCCACAAGGCACTGTGGGCTGGCTAATTAGCACTGCTGAGTGACTGCATCAGTCAACTTTCTGCTATGCTAATTAATCAGCACATGATACCTTGCAGATGTGGCATTACTCCTGCATGAAGCAGCTGTGGCTTGTTTGGCTGAGCTTGGTGAATTTCCCCTGCCTACATAACTGTAGAAACACTGTCCTGGCACATCTTGTGCCTGACTTCTGTATGCCATAGCAAAGTCAGCTGTGGATGCAAACGGCTACAATGTGGTAGGCTGTAAGCCAATTCTGAAGCCTGCATTTTATAAGTCAATAGTGGGGCAACACTTCAGTCAGGGTACTGGAAACCTTTTGTAATGCTTCAGTCAGGTTAAATGTACTCTAAATGCCTACCCTGGCTTTTCAAATAGTGCTGCTTTCTGTGGTGCATGCTTCTTTCTTGGATCACTGATCCATTTCATTTGCTTCAACTTTTCAGGTTTAATAACTCCAGAAGATAGAAAATATGGCACAACAAACCTCCACTTAGATGTCTCAGATGCAGCCAATGTTATGGTTTATGTGGGCATACCCAGAGGGCAGGTTAATCAGGAAGAAGGTAAAACTTTTGTTCATTGGGGTCATGTGTGGCAGGAAGCAGAGCCCTTGTGGTAAGTGTCTGTTCTGTCTCTCTCTCTCTCATCTCTGACAGAAGTACTTAAAACCATACAAGACGGTGACTCGGATGAGTTGACAATTAAGCGCTTTACTGAAAGCCGAGAGAAACCTGGAGCTCTGTGGCACATTTATGCTGCCAAAGATACAGAGAAGATCCGGGAATTCCTGAAAAAGGTCAGATAAATGTTCCATGGAGCAATGGGTGTGTTGCTGGAAATGCAGAATTTCAGCACAGCTAAAAATACAGTAATGCGCCTAGGCTAAATATGGCCTACATTCTTTACTCCATACTAATTTTCTGCTACTGCACTGGGAAAACATTATCTTCTTCTCTTTAGAGCCATGTAGGTTTTTTTTTTAAATTTATAAATGCTGCACACATGCACAATTTGTGGGTGTGGTGTACCAATGAGTTTGCAGTAAATATTCTTGTGGACTCTTCTGGACAATTGATTTACCTGCAGATGCAGGGGGTTGTATGATGACTTTGAGGGGAGGAGGAGCACTTTCCAGTTTTGTGTTCTTATGTTTGTAGACTGGAGGACAAGTAGCAATGCTGGAAAGGGCTTGTGGATAAAGTTCTGAACATGAGCTTCTGCTGTGCAATACTTTGGGCTAATGAAAACCTTATCGTAGAAAAGTAGAGCTGGAAGGAGGACCCCCAGAGGTCATAGCATTGTAGTACTTGGGGTCGGAAGGGACCTAAACAGATCATCAGGTCTGACCCCCTGCCTAAGGCAGGAGCAGGAGCCGATTTGCTCCCTGATGCCGGATCGTTCCTATCCAAGCTATTCTATACAAATTCATTGTCTAACGTATTAGCAAAACCGTAGTGAATCCTGACACAACCACAGGACATAACACCTTGACCTGCCATAGGTAAAGGTATAGGGACAACAGTGGCCAATGTCCTCCTGCTGTAAAGGTTGTTAAAATATGCTTGAGAGATCCAAGGAAGATGGCCATACCTCCCACTAAGGAGGAAGGCAAAAATCCCGGTCTGTACCAGTCTGACTGTGGGATAAAGTTACTTCCTGATCCCAGTTATGGCATTTGAGCTGACCGTGAGCAGACCCTCTCTTCCAAGTTTTAGTCCCAGCAGGAGCATTGGCACATCCCTGTCAGTCTTCAGCCCTGGCTGCAGCCAACACCCAATGCCTCTGAGGAAGGTAAACCCCCCCACCCCCTGATACTTGTAGCAGCAGGAGGGGGGAAAGTCCTTACCAGCCCCAGGCAGTGAACAACAAAACCCAGAAGATGCCCATAGTAGAGCATAGGCATAGCCACTCATAGATCATTGCTTGTCCAACCTCCTCTTGGATGCATCCTGTGATAGAGATGCCACAACTTTGCTAGGTAGTCTATTCCACTGTCTCACTGTTCTAACAGAGAAGTTTTTCCTGATATCCAGTCTAAACCTACATTGCTGCAGCTTCAGGCTATTGGCCCCTGTCCTATTCTCTGCAGCAAGAGACCAAAGGTGCTTTCCCTCTTTATGGCAGCCCTTCAGATATTTGAAGATTATCATGTCCCCTCTTAGGCTTGTTCAGCTTGTGGAGAAGCACTTTGACATCTCATATGCCTTCCACACCCTTTTATCATTTTTTGTCACCCACCTATGGACCCTCTCTAACTTCTCCACATCCTTTTAAAAATGTGGAGCCCAAAGTTGCACACAATACTTGGTACTGTTTAGGCCTTATCTACAGTAAAGAGGCATTATCACCTCCCACGTCTTGCACTTCATACTTCTGTTAATGCATCCCAAAACTGGCATTTGCCTTTTTTTACAGCTAAATAACATTTGTAGACTCAATATGAAACTGTATCAACCATAACTCCTAGATCCTTCTCCATAGTGCTGCCATCCAGCCAAGTGGCACCTGCTGTGTATTTGTATTTTTTGACACCTTGCATTTGTCAGCATTAAACTTCATCCTGTTAGCTCCAGCCCAGCTCTCCAGTCTGTCAAGATCCTTCTGAATTGAACTTCTGTCTTCCAGCATGTTCACAGCCCTTCCCAGTTCCACGTTGTCTGTAAACGTGCTCAAGAAGCAATCTATTCTGGCGTCTAAATAATTAATAGACATATTGAACAGCACCGGGCACTGGAGAGAACCCTGGGGGACTCCACTTGAAACCTGCCATTCTGACATGGATCTGTCTATAATTGAACTTCACTATTGAGCCAGGTTGTTTATCTGCCTTATAGTAGACTTGTCCAGCTCATGTTTCTCCGATTCGTTTATAAGAAGATTGTGTGAGACTTTGTCAAAAGCCTTGCTGAAGTTCAAATGCACTATATCCACTGCACTCTCTTCATCGACGCAAGGAATTTATTTTGTCAAAAGAGACCAAGTCTTATTTGGTACAACTTGTTCTTAGTAAATCCATGCGGGCTGCTCATGATCAACCTTTCCTTCAGATGCTTGCAAATGGATTTCTTTTATAATATCCTTCAGTAACTTTCCAGGTATTGAAGGTGAGATTAACTGATCTGAAGTTCCCCGGGTTCTCTTTTTGAATGAATTAAGGAGAAAACCAACTAAGGTAATTGAGGTGGTTGTATCTTTGTATTTGGCCCTGGTTGAAATGCTGTGGTGCTACTCTCCATTCTGGTTTCAGCACTTCAAGAAGGGTGTGAAAAGACTGGGGAGGGTACAGAGAAGAGCCACAGAAGGGAGAGAAACTGGAAAGCATGAGCTCTTTGAAGTTCCCGCTATTTAGTTTATCAAAGAGAAGGTTACGGAGTAACTGAACTGGGGCACACGCATCAACATGGGGAACACTCTTGGTAAGAGGGCTCTCCAGTCGAGCAGGCAACAGCATAACAAGATCCAGAGACAAAAGCTCTACAGTTAGAAATAAGGCATAATTTTCATTGAGGAGCCCAGAAGTGGGGGGGTGGGGAAAAGGATTCTGTCCTGTGGAAGACTTCTGCATGTTGAAATCGTGCTTCATTCCACCTGAGAGCCAAACCCAAATAGTTTAGTTTTCCCCTTGAAAGGGACTCAAGCTCCTGCTTCAGGGCGTCCCCTCAAGCAGGCAGCTGCAGCTGCAGGCTCTAGAAGTCTGAGTCTCTTGACTTGAAGCCGGTCAGGCAGGCAGCAGAGAACTTGGTATGCAGGGTGTGAGGAACCAGGCAGGTTTTGAAATCTGTCTGGGATCGGCCAGAATCTCAGTGATGTGAGAACCCCAGTGATGTCTGGCTTCAGAACATTTGTAAGGGGAGAAAGGGGAGGTTTGGAAATAACATTTAAAAAATATATATTCCTTTTAGCATTTTTCTGATTTACTTTTAAATTCAACCACTGAAACAATTAAACCAGGGTTGTGGGAGATTCTGCACCACTGGGAACCTTTAGATGAAAATTGTTGTTTAAAACGGAAATGCTTTCATTCGACCAGAGCTACTAGACCTGGAGCAATTCACACCACTCTTATGGCCCGAGTTATGTAGGAAGTCAGACTAAATTGTCACAATGCCTACTTCTGGCCTTAAATGTATAGAACACATCCAATGTCACAGGAACTGAAAGGGTGTCAAGAGTGACTAGGCTTGATAGATATCTGGCTGGGGTATTATGATCCCAGTGCTCATTCCTGCCCAAGGCAGGGGGTCAGACTCTGATCTGGTCAGGTCCCTTCTGACCCTAGAAACTTTGAAATGTCCGAAGGAGTAGAAAATAAGTTATTGGTAGATGGATTGTTGGAGTGGCTTTGGGGGTAAGGGGATGGGGGGAATTGGAGACCAAACCCATGGCAGGATAAATTTAAGTCCACAGAAAGTTTTAAAGGCAAAAGGTAGAATAGTTCCTGAAAGTTGAGAGGAGAACAGTACACCCAGCTATGTTTTAAGCAATAGTGGCAAATCACTATGTTAAATCAGCATGGGAGGTTAACAGTAACAAAGTTTTCAAGTTTTGACTTAAATGAGCATTTTCAAGGTTCATTTGTCCATCCCTCTTTAAACATCTGTATGACAAGACAAGCAGCCGTGCGCTGTACTGGGCTATAGCATTACCAGATTCCAGTCCTGTTTCCAACGTGGGCTGCCTCTGCCCCAGGCAAATCCAGTTCATTCCTCCACTTCTACTTCTCAGTTGTTAACTGGGGATAATTGCCTTCTTCACAGGAGGGTGGGAAGATCAGTTAGTCAAGTGTGGAATCTTTTACTTTTGATTAGTTAACTAGCCTGTGGGAACAGGTATGCCTATAAAGCTATGCTGTTGTCTTTAGAAATCTTCAAGTGTGATGGAAGGAATCCTACCTTGCATTGTAACTGTTACATAAGCATTGTTGATTCATACGGTTTTGGTTATTGTTCCATTGTCTGGCTTAGGGGTGCGTACCTAATATAACAAATGGATGTTTGATACAGTGCGTAACATCTTTTGGGTGGGTCACTGTCCTTTTCAGGTCTCGGAAGAACAAGGTCAAGAGAATCCTGTAGATCATGATCCCATTCATGACCAGAGTTGGTACTTGGACCGATCTCTGAGGAAACGTCTTCATCAGGAGTACGGAGTTCAAGGCTGGGCTATCGTACAGTTTCTGGGAGATGTAGTTTTCATTCCAGCAGGAGCTCCTCATCAGGCAAGGACAAATGGCACTTTCAGATTTGCTGTCTTCATAGGCTTTGCTCATGGCTAATAGCTCTCTCTTCTTTCTCAGGTTCATAATCTGTACAGTTGTATTAAAGTAGCAGAAGACTTTGTTTCTCCAGAACATGTCAAACATTGCTTCTGGCTCACTCAGGAATTCAGATATCTGTCTCATACACATACGAACCATGAAGATAAACTGCAGGTAACCCTTCCCCTTTGCCCCCTCCTGCTTTTCTTTTCTTTTTTTTAATTGGTTAAATAACTTTTTAATCTGGTTGATGTCAATCGCTGTGCAGTATTTGGGTTGCACCTAAAGGAGGATTAAAACTCCTGTGTTTCATGCTTCAATCGATTTGTAAGTGACCATGTTTTGAAGAATGACCCTAGTGGCAATTACTTGTAACTTTAGTAAATGGTTTATAAACCTCTTACATTCTTTTAAATGGTTCTGGCACTTTTTACCGCATGTCTTTGTTTTGCTGTCACTAACAGAATACAACCTCCCTGAACTCCTAACTACCTCTCACACCACACTTGCATACAGTGATAGGCTTGGGGGCCACTTGGCTTTTAACAAGTGGCTATCTCCTTTATTTGGGGTAATTTTAAGTGAATTTCTCTGAATTTAGTCAGTGGAACCATTGAGCAGGTGGAAGCCATGTGGGGGGAAGAGAACATTTTTATTGTCTCAAGGACATATATGGCTATAATTTTTCAAATTGATATAGATCATCTGTACAGTTTTAAAGATGACTTTTTTTCCCTGCTAGGTGAAGAATGTCATATACCACGCTGTTAAGGATGCAGTCGGGATACTGAGAGCTAATGAATCCAGCCTCAGTAGGCCATAATGTGACAAGCCTTAACCATGCACTATGAAACTGGCAGCTGTTTTAAACTATTCCATCAGGACCTCTGTGGACTGAGATGATATGAATGTTACCTCATCTTCCTTTCAGCAGTACCAGCAAATTGCGGTACTTTGTTCTGTGTATTCTTCTAATGTTTACAAACCCAAGAGATGTATATATAGAAATATTTGCGGACTGTGCCAGACTGTGAATGCTCAGTTGCAATTGAACTTTATATGGAGCTACTCTCCAAGCTGTACAAAGATACCTCTATAGAATTTATGTTGGAGACTATTCCAGATTTATGTTTGAACAATGTTAATCAGTCAAGATGCATTGTAAAGCTCAAACTTGGTTTTAAAATTTATGTTGGGGGGAAGGGCACTAGAAAGAAGTATGAAGCTGTTTGATTTAATAACCAACCTGCACTTAAGAACTGTATTCTCAGTACACTTAAGTGTTACATTAATGTAGAACTAGCATTGAGCTATTGTATATTAACATGGAATGGAGATTAACCATTGTTAGTTAAATATATTTAAATTTCTAAATGTTAAATGCCCTTTTCAGTAAAAATGCCTCCGTTTGAAATGTTAATGTCCCAGCTTAGACTAGTGTTTGTGGCCTTCTCTGATTCTTGGTTCCTAATAGTGGAAGGGTCTCCATACAACTCCTAGGTAGAATTGAAAGATTGTTTCTTTCTCAGCCTCTCTGCAAAGTGATTCCCGTGTGATTTTGAACTTTACACCATTGTAAGCACACAGGATTTTCCAGGGTAGAAACCGCTACTAGGCAGCACTTTCTCCTGTAGCAACAGCCTAGCCAGGAGACCGTCCAGCCCCTGGTAATCTGATTCCCACCCACCCCCCACCCCCAAAGCCAAGTGCTTACATCTACTGGTATTTGTTTGTCTTTCCCAAGCCAACTCCTAGAGGAAAACTTTGAATTGCACCCCACTTGTATACAAGGCAATCTTTTACCTCAAAAGCACCAAGCTTTTACAGTGACTTCCAGACAGGGTGGAAAGCTATATTAGACTTCAACCACCTTCATGTATGCATCAGAACTCATGGTAGAGGTGATATCTCTTATTAGAGCAGCTGGATTTTTGCAAAAAAAATATTTAATTGCAAGCTTTTCAGCACTTATGGTGTCTTTGAGACAGGATCTAAAGGAACGTGGGGTTTGCTTTTCTTGAGGGTTGTAGACTACTGCAGCTCCTGCTTGTGGAGATAGAGAGCATCTGAAAAAAACCCAATGAGCAGCACTGAGAGCTGAAGCTGATCTTGGCAGGGCTGTCATCCCTTGGTCAGGTAAACTTTTATCTCTCACCTCATCTCTGGAATCCTTTGTGGTGTACATGTGCACAAGCACTTGAAGAAACTATGGCTACAGTAACCACACTCTTCCCAGAACTAAGGGATGTTCTGGAGATGCCCTACATCCATTAAGTGGGGAGAAGGCACAAGAACAGAGGGCACAGTAGGGGGCTGAATGCATGGTTTTCCACAGAGAAGTGCAGTGGCCATGAACAACCTATCCCAAAGGATCATGCCTAATGCGAGGTATCCTAGCAAGCAGGCTATTGCTAAGGGAGACCAGCTAACAATCACTCTACACCTTGAATAGAAGAAACTTGTTTCAACTTTCTGTGCCTGCTGTTAGAGAGTACCGACTGGCCTGGATTACATGTAGCGGAGTAACTTTAAGTGGTGGGAATCATAAAATTGGAAAGCCTGACTCCTATTTTTTTTAGCCACTGTCCTTACTCCCTGCTGAAGAGTCATGGCACTTGGTGGGGAAAGACCAAATCCCTACAGCTAGGAGGAACCTTCACAACCATTCATGAACAAGGAAGAGAAATAGCTCCCCAGCCTACTCCCATGAGAGCTTTTACCATCTGTGTCTAGATAGCGCCCCTGTGACCTACCCAGGCTAGTAGTCCTGGAAGGGGCTTACTGGAGAGTGCTCTGGGAAGAGTGGGGAGCACTGCAAACTTTAAACAGTGTGACTGCTTCTATGGCTATTCACTGAACCAAGTCTTGTTTTTCTCTGCAGCAGGGCTATCTACAATCATCGTGACTGCTGGGAGGATTAGTTTAGGATTAGGATGAAATCCTTTGAAAGCCTTAGAGGAAGGATGTTGTAAGAAGACTAGACTTTCCTTTCTGGACAATTTTTCCCAGCTTTAACAAAATAGGACACAGCATGGTCTTTAAAACAGCAATGCAAGGTCAAAGCAGACTCAAGAGAGGCAAGGATTAAAAAGCACACATTTTAATAAACGTGCTTGTAGTGTTTCAGGAAAAAAAAAAAAAAAAAATGTACAGACTTGATAACATCAAGTGGTTTGGGCAGCAGACTTAAGCCAATGAAAGTGCTTTGTTAGGGGGAAGATGCTACTTGATGCAAAGAACATAGTTTCAGGGTTTTTCTCTCTTGAAAATCATACAAGACAGCACAGCCCCACCTCCATTTCCCCACACCCTCTCACAGGTTTAACAGAAAAATGGTAAAAATAATTTCTTATAGAATACAAACCCAGGGGGGGAAAAAAAGTATATTACAGAAGGTACTTTCACATATAAAGCTGTACGTGGATAGAACATTCCAGAGCAAACCAAAAGTCAGTCTGTACCCAGGAATTTAGCTCCGGAGTGTAGCCAAGCGTGACTGCATTGCTTCAATATCTTCCTCCTCCTCAACTGCAACAGCAGCAGCGGCAGCACCTATGGGTTCAGGTTCTGGAAGAGCATCTGTAACTTTACTAGGTGCTTTACCCAAGGCCCCTGCAAACAAGCCAGAGAAGGAAGCTTTGAGTGTGTGGTTACAGTTGCTCATCTGCATGTATCAAGTAGGTAACAGCTGCTTGAGAAGTTACTTTTGTACCTTTAAAATGTGCAGTCAGCCAGTGATAACTGAGGATGGAGCTCCTAGAGCGAGGAGGTAAGAGCATGCCACTGAGCCAGCCACTTGCTACTGACCACATACACCTGGTCATTAAGGGGCCTTACGGCCTGCCCAGGTTTACTGTCCCTTATGAGAAGAACATATGAAGCCCTCTCTCTCCTGGCCTCCAGCATCTACCCACAGCCCTGAGCCAATACTAGTGCGAGGCTGATATTCAGAGCAGCTTTCTAAACATCAAAGAAGAAAAAAGTGACAGGAAATTACTTGGCTGCAGAGAGGATGGGAGCATTTGCCTTTCATGTAATAGCCTAAAGGTCACAGCACATGCCCAGGAAATGGGTGACCTCAGTTCCAGGCCCTCCACTTTTAAGGGCCTTCAAACCTCTTCAGAGAGTGCGCTAACCAGATTACAGGTTAGGTTGGGATGATGCCACCCCCATGGCCTTGCTGAACCTGGGCCTGTACAAAAGGAAAGATGCACAGAGCATAGACAAATGTGAGCCTGCCTGCATAGCCCTGATGAAGTCCACATCACTAGTAAAAGTTGTTGCTAGTTGTGGGTTTTGGTCCCTGCTTAATAAGCTTCAGAAACATCCTCAGGAGCAGGGAACAATTCAGAATCTTGCCAGGAACACATCTGCATTGCTGGGCTACAGGATCAGGCTCCATTTTGACACCCTCCAGATCCATGAGTGCTGCATTCCTAGCTGCACAGTCAATCCCAGATAGCTGGTGGTACCTCTGGACATGCCTGGTAGCAGAACTTTTGGCACTAAGCAACTTGCAGGTGGATACAGGGGGCAGGGGTTGGTGGAGGAGCACATACACATAAAAACTGCTTTTGTTGACTGCTTGTGGAGACTTTGGCATCTACCTTCTGCCACTTCAGGCATTTGTGTGCTATTTTGGACACACACACAAAGTGCATACACTTACCAGCTGTGATTTCAAACAGGATTTTATCAATTTCCATCTCTGCCTCCTCTTCCATTTCCTCTTGGTCTTCCATACTTTCAAAGGTGTCCTCCAGCATTTCCTCTATTATACCTGCCTGAAGAGTAACAGGAGCAGTATGTTCATTTCTGGGGATTAGTCAAGCCCAGCTGGAGAACAGGACCCTCAAGAAAGCTGAGTTACTCTCCTGGCTCCAAAATAGGTCTATGGCAGTCAGACCCACTGGGGAACTTAAGCTTTGCTCCCTAGAGCAGCCTGCTACAGCAAGGGCACTGTCCTCTATTGCACCGTCCACTCACAATTGCTTATGATTTTCAGAGTTCCTCATGAGGTTAGCGTGCAGCAGAATTTGTTTCTTTGTTACTTTAAACATACACCCAGCTCAAGTTTTTTTGGCAGGGGAAACACAAGGTTTGTCCTTATACCAGTGGGACAAAGGACAACCAAAAAGGCAGAAGAAGAGGCAAACTGAAGTTATTCACTGGATTACTCAAACATGCAGCTACTCTTAGCTGTACTGCTGAACAATTAATGTTTAACTCTCAACTGATAGCACTGAAACCTTTCAGAACCTATGCTGTATGTTACTGATTCATTAATGAGAGTCTCAGATTTTCTTTGTGTATTGTTAATTCCACAGGGAACAAGAGAAATGTGTAAGTATAAATTATTAACCCCTTTTAGGGTTTGTGACCTAAACTGCAAAACTGTTCTAAGTACAACGCAAAGTCACATGCTTTAGGAAAAGAAAAGATCGCTTGGGCATGGCATTGTGCAACAGTGTTCTGAATAATGAAGTCTAAAGTATGAACACAGGAAAAGAACTGCTTCAAAATCTTTCCTTTTAACCAGTCTCCCTTTAATGGCAGTAAACAAAGATGATAGTTTTCTCACCCCGTACACAGTTGAGAATTTTAGAAAATTCCCCACTGAACATCAGGAGGAGGCACACACTGCTCAAACACCCAGCAGCCCAGTAATTGGAGCACATACCCAATATGCGAGAGACAAAGGCTCAAAGCCTGCCTGATTCATTTCATGGATTTGAACCTGGCCCCTACATCCCAAGTGAGTTCCCAACCTCTGGACTATCAGCTATGCTAGGGTAGACATCAGTCCATTTCTCCAGCAGAAATCTCATTGCAGACCTGAGCCACTTTCCTCAATAGAGCTTTGCCCACACAGGGACCTCCCTGCAAAGTGTCCGTTTCTGACGCACTGACGCAATCATTTGCAGAAGTTTAACATGAAAAATTCCCAGCCAGTTTCACCACCATGCCTCCTCTTCTCTTCTACTGTCTCCCCTATCTACAACATAAGCTCTGAGACACAGGCAGCCTTCCCATGTGTTTGCAGTGTCTAGATGCTAGAACAGGGGTGGCCAACCTCCTGCCCTCCCCAAGCACCACTTCAATCCCCTTCTCGTGTCTGATCTGTTGCTCTACTTTCAGCCTCCCACCCCATTTTCCTGCTCCCTGCCCAGTCTGCTGTGTGCCACACACAGGCTACTGGCGTCACTTGGGGGCTGGCCACTCCTTTGAAATATCTCAGTTGTTAATGAAGTTTATCACTTGCCTTACAGATCTTACCTTCATCATTTCTTTGGATAATTCTCTCATTGTGGCCTGAATTTCAGGGATTTTTATTAGATTCTGCATGGCTTTCATGACTTCCGTGCTCTTCTGTAATGAGCCCGCGACTCTCAGAACAGCTGGAAGAGAAAACATGAAAAACTTCTTAGTGAGCCCTACCTCTGGCAGAACGCAAGTCCTGTACAAATCCCTCTCCCTTTGTAGTCTAAGTAAGTATTAAGAAATGAAATGCCCATTTACTCAGTCATCTTTATGCTTAAGGTTGGCTGCTACAGAGGGAAGAGATGCAGCTCCTGCTCTCACCCATTTCTGAAAGACCTGAAGAATTTCTATTGAAGTACTGCTGAGATGATGAGCACCACTGACAAGTTTCCCCAAAAGTTACTACCAAAGCTGTGGCAGGACAGATTTGACCCCACTGGTACATACTTTAGAAGAGGAAGGTATAAAGCCCAGGTCCTGCTTGTTTTTCTCAGGTGGGAAGCCTTACTGAGGCTTCCATGCAGGTAGCGAGCCCTGCAACATCTCCACGGGACCTGACTGCTTGCAAAAATCAGCTGTCTTGATTTCCTATGAAGTTGTCTCTGAAGTCTGACATTCTCAGAGACTTAGAAGTCCTATGGAGGTCACTGCGACCCTTCGCAAGGAAGTCAGGCCAGCCTGACCTCTACTACAGAAAGTTATTACTGAACCAAATGATTGGCAATTACCTACTTTTTCAACAAGAAGCTGGACCAGCTTGCATTCTAGGGTGGCTTTATCAGTATTCTTTGTGGTGGCTAATTTAACTACCCACCACAACATACAGTTTCTCTGAAGCACCTCAAGTGCATTTCTTTACTGGTACTTGGAGTTGCCTGAATGTCAAATCCTGAATGAAAAACTGTTGCAAAACCTCAACTTTAAGAGGAGCGAAGAAGTGACAATCCTCTATAGAGAGGCCAGTGTACTGCATGTATTGCTGTTCATACCATATAAATGCGTTTAACGTTAGCCCAGATAGTATACTAAGATGCTACAGTAATGGCACAAATCTTGGTTTCACTGACACTCAAGAGCTGTTCAAACCAAAAGCAATCTAACAGAAGTACCAGCTATGAATCCCAACTTCCTTTTTTACTCCTTTGATGATAAAGTGTTGGCTATAATATTCCTATTAACACCAGGAAAAAGTATCTGCTGCAGCATTGCTACAAAGATTGCCTTTAAATTTTTCATTTGGGACAAAATTAAAGTCCCTCTATACCATGACGCACTCACTGATTTTAGTCTCCTGATTTACCATACTGACAGTTCAGATCAATTCACTACAGTACTTGAATGGATAAAATAAATATTAAAATTGCACGTTCTGAAACTGACTCCAAGGTTTGCTTTACTAACCTTGTAGCCAAACCATCCCAGATCCCACAACAATCTGTCAAACACAGACATCCATTAGCATCCACTCTGGACAAAGTACTCTGAAGAAATTTAAAATGCAAGTACAGCCACTATTTTGTGTGCAAGCCAGACATCCAGAGCAGCCAGCAACTGCATCACCATCTATAGGTGCAGACAGAAATGTAGCTCCCTGGCCTAAACTCATGATGCTTTGCAGAAAGTGCCATGAGTTAAGAAGGATCCTGCCAAGCCAACAGACATTAGCTGTTGGAGGATTGCTCCAATTTGAAGAGGCCGTCTCTGCAGTGTCTCTACCCTAGCTCTGCCCCTCCTCTCCCAGCTCTGGTGCTGTCTGGACAGGAGGGGTAGAAGGCAGGGGAGGGAGCTTGTTCTGGGGCTTCCCCAGGCATGCTGGAGTTGGGGGAATGGGTGGATTGGAGCTCCTGAGGTGCTCCAATCTGCCTGCACCATCTTCCAGCGCTGGGATTGGGTCCTTTTAAGTGCTCTGCAGCTGTGCACTTGTTTGGTCATGGCTGTGGAGCACTTTCAGGGGGCCAGATCAAGAGAAAAGTGCCACTTCTGTCTCCACCTTATGTTGCTTTTTTGACTTCCGATGCCATCTTCCTGGCCCCACTATGCAGTCACACGTCCTGGCTCAACTCTTCTCACAAACTGTCAGCTAATATCACGGTTCCCTACCCCAGTCCTTTCCCTGCAGTCCAACTTTGCCCCTCAGGTTTCCTAGGTCACTGATCAGCCATTCTTTTTGCAGGCTGCTTGTATACCCGTGCTGTTCTTGACTCTGCTTTTCCTCCCCTGTGGAATTGACACAGGCAGACCAGACAAACAGTTCTGATGAGTCACGATCCTATGGTTCTTTGTGGACCAGAGGAGGTTTATCGAAAGGAAAAAAAAAAAAAAAAAAAAGAAAAAAAAAGAAAGAGATCTGCATTGCAGAGCTCCTCTCATCAGGCAGCCCCTTATAAGTCTTCCCTAAATCCCTTTTTTCTTCATTGCTACTGGAGCTGGAATATGGAGAGGGATCCAAAGACCTTGCAGAAAGCATACTCAAGACAGATTTGAATATGGACTGCAAGGGTTTGGGCAAAGGAGGGGGTAGGGGAGAGGGAGGGCCCAAGCAGAAGGGTGGCATGGAATAAGTGATCAGTCCAGGTTCAAAGTGGAAAAAGTCTTCCTCTGCTCCCTAATTTTATATAATAAAATCATATCCTCCCTCAAGCACTACAGTCCACATGACTCTTGCTTCAGATCCAGTTATTTATAAGATGCAGGAAGCTTTTCTGAATGAACTAAACCTCATCCAGAGCCTGCCAGAACTGACCATAACAGAACCTCAACAGGCAGAGTGGTACAGGGATACGGGGGCATTCAGTATCAATGGTATTCATGCCAGGTATGAAAACTACTGAGCATCACTAGAGAAAAAACTCCAATGACAGAGCAGGTGATTCAAGTATAAATACGGTTTTCAGGCTCGGAGTCAAGTAGACATGGATCCAAATATACAACCTTTTCCCAAATTCTGGCAGGGTTTGGTCCCTGTTCTTCCATGCGTGTCAAGTCTCACCTCTGCAGTTACCCTAAGGAACAGTAATTTCACTGAGGTTCAAAAAAGATGTTCTCACCAAGCTGGTTCTTCATCCCCATGAGAACAGAGTTCATGTGCGCTTTGGACGCGTAGAGTTTGCTCACAGCCTTCCGAGAGCGGATCATCTCCTTGGCCAAAACTACGCACACATCTTTTTGACCCTTTTTGGCAGCATCTTTTATTGACCGCTTCACCTTCTCCTCTTCTCTCTGGATATCTGGATCAGAATAAAAGCAAACATGGACAACAGTCAGGAATTGCTAAAGTTTTGGAGCAGATGCTTGTTACTCAGTGGAGCATCCACTTTCAAAGTTAATATAACAGCACTTTCCACTCCAATACCAGCCCTCGTTAAAGAATCAAGCCAGCCATTGATGTATGTTTGGCTCATGCACTGCCAACAGAATAGTTACTTAAGTTTCAAGAGTGAAATCTATGTACAATTTCCAATGCTATAATTTCCCTTGCAGTCAGTCACACCATCAGTACTTGGCTAAGATCAGCTCCCACCTGAAAAGGCAGAAATGATTCTGCTAAGAAAGAGCATTTTGAAAATGCTTGCCTCCTCCATTACAACTCCCACCCAAAGAAAGTCACTGCCAAACTCTTTTGAAGACCTGCTGCTTGCTAAGGCACGGCATGGTAATTCAGGTCCCCAAACAGCTGTGCTAGCAAGGAGCACTCATTTCTGTCTACAGTCAGCCACAGGATTGTATCCAGATAGATCCAGGGATTCTGGGCATCAAGGCTGAGTTACTAAAGCTCTCCCTATTTACCAATTAAAGTCAGCTGTCCCAAAACCGAGATTCTCAACCAGGGTGTTGCATCACCCTGGGGTGCCAGAAGGTGTGAGGAGATAAGCAGATAAGTGCTGGCTCACGCCTGTCCTTGCCTGACTGATCCCCCAACTGCACTGCCTAGCCCCTCTGCAAGGAGGCAAACACTGCAATATTAAAATAGTTTTTAAGTTTCAATATCACTCAGTTTAAAATCATTATGGAGGGGTGCCTCAAGTCCAATGAGGTTGAGAACCACTGTTCTAAAGAAAGCTAAATCTGGTTCTGAAACCACAGATGTGCTTCTTAAATCAACATAGATTGCCAGGAATTTATCACTCCGATCCAGTCTTTGCTCTGGCTTCCTCTCACACTCCAGGTTCAGGTTGTTTTCCTGATTTCCAAAGCCTTTGTGTAGTACTGATCCCAGCTTCCTATGAGATCAGCCTTTTGTGACAACTGCTTCACTCCGCAGGAAAAAGAAAGAAAGAAAAGGCTGCCAAATAGATCAACAACTACAGGAGAAAAAAGGCTCCCAGGAGCTGGACAGACAGCAAGGAACTCACTGGTGGGTGAAGTAGATGGCTGCCAGCTTCAGGCATTCAAAACTAAATGCTAAATCCACCTGCTGGCACACCTCTCACACAATAACTCTGTCCTATTAGCATCTTTAATATATTCCACAAATTCCTGGAAGACCGATTCAGGCTCAACATTAGGAAAAACTTATTCACGGTCAGGGATAGGCTTCCTCCAGACATGGTGCAATCGCCTGCCCTGGAAATCTTCAAGAGGAGACTAGACAGTCACCTTGCTGGGGTCACCTGACCCCCAGTTGTCTTTCCTGCTTGGTGCAGGGGGCTGGACCCAATGATCTCCCCGGGTCCCTTCTGGCCTTACAATGTATGAATTTAGGAAAAACCCTGACATTTGCTTCCTTCCAATTAGTTTGTGGGTTAGGCAAGGCCTTTGTCAAAGATGCTCAGACACCGTGATGAGAGGCGAGGACACAAAGATGCCTAAAGCTGCCCACAGTGCCTATTACAGATCCACCCTGCTCCTCTCGTTCAAGGAAGCTGAAAGCGCTTGTATATTTAGACCAAGGGTGGGCAAAATGCGGCCCGCAGGCCACATACGGCTCGCCAGGCCATTCTATTCGGCCCGCAGGACCTCTTAAAAATTTTTAGAAAATAATAGTTACCTACCCCCGGCTGCCTGTCATGCGGCCCTCGATGGCTTGCCAAAACTCAGTAAGCAGCCTTCCCCCCCAAAATAAATGCCCGCCCCCAATTTAGACCATGTGTGCAAGCACCTGTAAACACATGGTCCACAGTCTCAGTACGCTCTGCAGGTACTAACCAATCTCTTCACTCCATCTTGCAGAACAATCATTCACTTTTTTGTTATATATAGTTCATTAAGTAATTAATCTTTGCATCTGGCTTCCAGGTTATACCGTTTCATCACAATTTAACAGAGCTTGGGACCCAGACACACAATATGTTCACACGGTATCATTTACATCAGATTACATGGGACCCAGAGCAGACAGATGACCAATTATCCCTGAGTTGCT